>NW_027476518.1:0-199394 GCF_051020955.1 Megalopta genalis | reverse complement strand
TTCGCTTCCAGTTGAAGCTAAATCATTTATATCGCAAGTATTTGAAGCTAATTCATGTATTTCACATGGATTTGAAGCTAACTCGTTTGTTTCGCATGCAGTTTTGAATCTAAATCAACTATATAGGAAGTATTTGAAGCAAAATCACTTCTTTCGAATGGATTTGAAGCTAAACCTTCTACTTCGCATTGATTTGAAGATAAATCATGTGTTTCGGATGGACTTGAAGCAAAATCTTTTGTTTCGCATGCAGTTGATACTAAATCATCTATACCGCAAGTATTCGATGCAAAATCATTCGTTTCGCATGGATTTGAAGCTAAACCTTCTACTTTGCATTGATTTGAAGTTAAATCATATGTTTCGCATGCATTTGAAGCTAAACCTTCTATTCCGCATTGATTTGAAGCGAAATCATGTGTGTCGCATGCATTTGAAGCTAAAACTCCTACTCCGCATGCATTTGAAGCTAAAGCTTCTACTCGCATTAATTGAATCTAACTCATGTATTTCGCATGGATTTGAGGCTAAATCGTCTGTTTGGCATGGATTTGAAGCTAAACCTTCTTCTTCGCATTGATTTGAAGCTAAATCATGTGTTTCGCATAGGTTAGAAGCTAACTCGCTTGTTTCACTTCCAGTTGAAGCTAAATCATTTATATCGCAAGTATTTGAAGCTAATTCATGTATTTCACATGGATTTGAAGCTAACTCGTTTGTTTCGCATGCAGTTGAATCTAAATCAACTATATCGGAAGTATTTGAAGCAAAATCATTTCTTTCGAATGGATTCGAAGCTAAACCTTCTACTTCGCATTGATTTGAAGATAAATCATGTGTTTCGGATGGACTTGAAGCAAAATCTTTTGTTTCGCATGCAGTTGATACTAAATCATCTATACCGCAAGTATTCGATGCAAAATCATTCGTTTCGCATGGATTTGAAGCTAAACCTTCTACTTTGCATTGATTTGAAGTTAAATCATATGTTTCGCATGCATTTGAAGCTAAACCTTCTATTCCGCATTGATTTGAAGCGAAATCATGTGTGTCGCATGCATTTGAAGCTAAAACTCCTACTCCGCATGCATTTGAAGCTAAGCTTCTACTCCGCATTAATTTGAATCTAACTCATGTATTTCGCATGATTTGATGCTAACTCGTCTGTTTGGCATGGATTTGAAGCTAAACCTTCTTCTTCGCATTGATTTGAAGCTAAATCATGTATTTCGCATGGATTTGAAACTAACTCGTTTGATTCACGTGCAGTTGAAGCTATAATCATTTATATTGCAAGTATTTGAATTTAAATAATTTGTTTCGCAATGATTTGATGCTAAACCTTCTACCTCGCATTGATTTGAGGCTATGCCATGTGGTTCGCATGGATTTGATTGCTTACTCTTCCGTTTCGCATGCTGTTGAAGCTAAATCATTTATATCGCCAGTATTTGAAGCTAAATCATTTGTTTCGTAAGGATTTGAAGATAAACCTTCTACTCCTCATTGATTTGAAGCTACACCATCTACTTCGCATTGGTTGGAAGCTAAATCACTTGTTCCGCATGGATTTGAAGCTCAACCTTCTACTCCACATTGATTTGAAGCTAATTCATGTGTCTCGCATGGATTTGAAGCTAAACCTTCTACTCCGCATTGATTTGAATCTAAATCTTGCGTTTCGCATGGATTCGAAGCTAACTCGTTTGTTTCGCTTCCAGTTGAAGATAAATGATTCATATCGCAAGTATTTGAAGCTAAATCATTTGTTTCGCATGGATTGGAAGCTAAACCTTCTACTTCGCATTGATTTGAAGATAAATCCTGTGTTTCGTATGGACTTGTAGCTAACTCTTTTGTTTCGCATGCTCTTGCAGCTAAATCATCTATATCGCAAGTATTTGAAGCAAAATAATTTGTTTCGCAAGGATTTGATTCTCAACCTACTACCTCGCATTGACTTGAGGCTAAGTCATGTGTTTCGCGTGGATTTGAAGCTTACTCTTTTGTTTCGCATGCTGTTGAAGCCAAATCATTTATATCGCAAGAATTTGAAGCAAAATCATTTGTTTAGCATGGTTTTGAAGCTGAAACATCTACTCCGCATTTATTTGAAGCTAAATCATGTGTTTCGCATGGATTCGTAGCTAACTCGTTTGTTTCGCTTCCAGTTGAAGCAAAGTCATTTATATCGCAAGAATTTGAAGCTAATACTTTTGTTTCGAATGGATTTGCAACTAAACCTTCTTCTTCGCATTGATTTGAAGCAAAATCATTTCTTTCGCATGCATTTGAAGCTAAAGCTTCTATTCTGCATTGATTTGAAGCTAAATCATGTGTTTCGCATGCATTTGACGCTAAACCTTATACTCCGCATTAATTTGAAGCTAATTCACGTATTTCGCATGGATTCGAAGCTAACTCGTTTGTTTTTCATGGATTGGAAGCTTAACCTTCTTCTTCGCATTGATCTGAAGCTAAATCATGTGTTTCACATGGATTCGAAGCTAACTCGTTTGTTTTTCATGGATTGGAAGCTTAACCTTCTTCTTCGCATTGATCTGAAGCTAAATCATGTGTTTCGCATGGATTTGAAGCTAACTCGTTTGTTTCGCATGCACTTGAAGCTAAATCATTTACATCGCAAGTTTTTGAAGCGAAATAATTTGTTTCTTATGGATTTGAAGCTAAACCTTCTGCTTCGCATTGATTGGAAGCTAAATCACTTCTATCGCATGGATTTGAAGCTAAACCTTCTTCTCCGCATTGATTTGAAGCTAAATCAGGTGGGCCGCATGGATTTGAAGCTGACTCGCTTGTTTCGCTTCTAGTAGAAGATAAATCATTTATATCGCAAGTATTTGGAGCTAAATCATGTGTTTCGCATGGATTTGATGCTAAACCTTCTATTCGGCATTGATTTGAAGCTAAATCATGTGTTTCGCATGGATGTGATGCTAAGTCGTTTGCTTCGCATCCAGTTCAAGCTAAATCATTTATGTCGCAAGTATTTGATGCTAAATCATTTGTTTCGCATTTATTTGAAGCTAATCTTTCTTCTCCGCATTGATTTGAAGCTAAATTATTTGTTTCGCACGGATTTGAAGCCAACTCGCCTGTTTCGCTCCCAATTGGAGCTAAGTCATTTATATCGCAAGTATTTGAAGCTAAATCATTTGTTTCGCATGGATTTTAAGCTAAACTTTCTTCTCCGCATTGATTTGAAGCTAAATCACGCATTTCGCATGTATTTGAAGCTAACTCGATTGTTTCGCTTCCAGTTGAAGCTAAATCACTTATATCGCAAGTATTTGAATCTCAATCGTTTGTTTCGCGTGTATTTGAAGATAATACTTCTACTTCGCACTGATTTGAAGCTAAACCATTTGTTTCGCGTGGATTTGAAGCTAACTCGTTTGTTTCGCATGCAGTTGAATCTAGATCATTTATATCGCAAGTATTTGAAGTAAAATCATTTGTTTCGCTTGGAGTTGAAGCTAAACCTTCTTTTTCGCATTGATTAGTAGCTAAATCATGTGTTTCGAATGAATGTGAAGCTAACTCGTTTGTTCCGCATGCATTTGAAGCTATATCGTTTATATCGCAAGTATTTGAAGCTAAATGTTTTTTTTCGCATGGATTAGAGTCTAACTCGCTTGTTTCGCTTCCAGTTGAAGCTATATCATTCATATCCCTAGTATTTGAAGCTAAATCATTTGTTTCGCATGGATTTGAAGCTAAAACTTCTACTCGGCATTGATTTGAATCTAAATCTCGTGTTTTGCATGGATTTGAATCTAACTTGTTTGTTTCGCATGCAGTTGAAGCTAAATCATTTATATCGCTACTATTCGTAGGTAAATCATTTTGTTTCGCATGGATTTGAAGCTAAACCTTCTACGTCGCATTGATTTGAAGCTAAATCATTTGTTTCGAATGACTGTGAAGCTAACTCGTTTGTTTCGCATGCATTTGAATCAATATCGTTTATATCCTAAGTATTTGAAGCTAAATTATTTGTTCCGCATGGATTTGAAGCTAAACCTTCTACTTCGCGTTGCTTTGGAGATAAATCATGTGTTTCTTATGCATTTAAAGCTGACTCACTTGTTTCACTTCCATTTGAAGCTAAATCATTTATATCGCATGTATTTGATCTAAATCTTTTTTTTCGCATGGTTTAGATGCTAACTCGCTTGTTTCGCTTCCAATTGAAGGTATATCATTTATATCGCTAGTATTTGAAGTTAAATTATTTGTTTCGCATGGATTTGAAGCTAATCCTTCTACTTCGTATTCCTTTGAAGCTAAATCAATTGTTTCGCTTGGATTTGAAGCTAAACCTATTACTTCGCATTGATTTAAAGCTAAATCATGTGCTTCGAATGAACGTGAAGCTAAATCGTTTGTTTCGCATGCATTTGAATCTATATCGTTTATATCGCAAGTATTTGAAGCTAAATCATTTATTTCGCATGGATTTTAAGCTAAACTTTCTTCTCCGCATTGATTTGAAGCTAAATCACGCATTTCGCATGTATTTGAAGCTAACTCGATTGTTTCGCTTCCAGTTGAAGCTAAATTACTTATATCGCAAGTATTTGAATCTCAATCGTTTGTTTCGCGTGTATTTGAAGATAATACTTCTACTCCGCACTGATTTGAATCTAAACCATTTGTTTCGCTTGGATTTGAAGCTGAACCATCTACTAGGCATTGATTTGAAGCTAAATCATGTGTTTCGAATGACTGTGATGCTTACTCGTTTGTATCGCAAGTATTTGAAGCTAAATCATTTGTTTCGCATGGATTAGAAGCTAACTCGCTTGTTTCGCTTCCAGTTGAAGCTATACCATTCATATCGCTAGTATTTGAAGCTAAATCATTTGTTTCGCATGGATTTGAAGCTAAAACTTCTACTCGGCATTGATTTGAATCTAAATCTCGTGTTTTGCATGGATTTGAATCTAACTTGTTTGTTTCGCTTGCAGTTAAATCTAAATCATTTATAGCGCAAGTATTTGAAGCAAAATCATTTGTTTCGCATGGATTTGAAACCAAAGATTTTACCTCGCATGATTTGAAGCTAAATCATGTGTTTCGCATGAATGTGAAGCTAACTCTTTTGTCTCGCTACCAGTTGAAGCTAAATCATTTATATCGCAAGTATTTGAAGCTAAATCATTTGCTTCGCATGGGTTTCAAGCTAAACCTTCTACTTCGCATTAGTTTGAAGCTAAATCATGTGTTTCGAATGACTGTGAACCTAACTCGTTTGTTTCGCACGCATTTGAAGCTATATCGTTTATATCGCAAATACTTGAAGATAAATCATTTGTTTCGCATGGATTAGAAGCTAACTAGCTTGTTTCGCTTCCAATTGAAGCTGTATCATTTATATCGCTAGTATTTGAAGTTAAATCATTTGTTTCGCATGGATTTGAAGCTAAAACTTCTACTCGGCAGTGATTTGAATCTAAATCTCGTGTTTTGCATGGATTTGAATCTCTACTTGTTTGTTTCACATGCAGTTGAAGCTAAATCATTTATATCGCTACTATTCGTAGGTAAATCATTTGTTTCGCATGGATTTGAAGCTAAACCTTCTACGTCGCATTGATTTGAAGCTAAATCATTTGTTTCGAATGACTGTGAAGCTAACTCGTTTGTTTCGCATGCATTTGAATCAATATCGTTTATATCCTAAGTATTTGAAGCTAAATTATTTGTTCCGCATGGATTTGAAGCTAAACCTTCTACTTCGCGTTGCTTTGGAGATAAATCATGTGTTTCTTATGCATTTAAAGCTGACTCACTTGTTTCACTTCCAGTTGAAGCTAAATCATTTATATCGCAAGTATTTGATCTAAATCTTTTTTTTCGCATGGTTTAGATGCTAACTCGCTTGTTTCGCTTCCAATTGAAGGTATATCATTTATATCGCTAGTATTTGAAGTTAAATTATTTGTTTCGCATGGATTTGAAGCTAATCCTTCTACTTCGTATTCCTTTGAAGCTAAATCAATTGTTTCGCTTGGATTTGAAGCTAAACCTATTACTTCGCATTGATTTAAAGCTAAATCATGTGCTTCGAATGAACGTGAAGCTAAATCGTTTGTTTCGCATGCATTTGAATCTATATCGTTTATATCGCAAGTATTTGAAGCTAAATCATTTATTTCGCATGGATTTTAAGCTAAACTTTCTTCTCCGCATTGATTTGAAGCTAAATCACGCGTTTCGCATGTATTTGAAGCTAACTCGATTGTTTCGCTTCCAGTTGAAGCTAAATTACTTATATCGCAAGTATTTGAATCTCAATCGTTTGTTTCGCGTGTATTTGAAGATAATACTTCTACTCCGCACTGATTTGAATCTAAACCGTTTGTTTCGCTTGGATTTGAAGCTGAACCATCTACTAGGCATTGATTTGAAGCTAAATCATGTGTTTCGAATGACTGTGATGCTTACTCGTTTGTTTCGCTTGCGTTTGACGCTATATCGTTTGTATCGCAAGTATTTGAAGCTAAATCATTTGTTTCGCATGGATTAGAAGCTAACTCGCTTGTTTCGCTTCCAGTTGAAGCTATACCATTCATATCGCTAGTATTTGAAGCTAAATCATTTGTTTCGCATGGATTTGAAGCTAAAACTTCTACTCGGCATTGATTTGAATCTAAATCTCGTGTTTTGCATGGATTTGAATCTAACTTGTTTGTTTCGCTTGCAGTTAAATCTAAATCATTTATAGCGCAAGTATTTGAAGCAAAATCATTTGTTTCGCATGGATTTGAAACCAAAGATTTTACCTCGCATGATTTGAAGCTAAATCATGTGTTTCGCATGAATGTGAAGCTAACTCTTTTGTCTCGCTACCAGTTGAAGCTAAATCATTTATATCGCAAGTATTTGAAGCTAAATCATTTGCTTCGCATGGGTTTCAAGCTAAACCTTCTACTTCGCATTAGTTTGAAGCTAAATCATGTGTTTCGAATGACTGTGAACCTAACTCGTTTGTTTCGCACGCATTTGAAGCTATATCGTTTATATCGCAAATACTTGAAGATAAATCATTTGTTTCGCATGGATTAGAAGCTAACTAGCTTGTTTCGCTTCCAATTGAAGCTGTATCATTTATATCGCTAGTATTTGAAGTTAAATCATTTGTTTCGCATGGATTTGAAGCTAAAACTTCTACTCGGCAGTGATTTGAATCTAAATCTCGTGTTTTGCATGGATTTGAATCTCTACTTGTTTGTTTCACATGCAGTTGAAGCTAAATCATTTATATCGCTACTATTCGTAGGTAAATCATTTGTTTCGCATGGATTTGAAGCTAAACCTTCTACGTCGCATTGATTTGAAGCTAAATCATTTGTTTCGAATGACTGTGAAGCTAACTCGTTTGTTTCGCATGCATTTGAATCAATATCGTTTATATCCTAAGTATTTGAAGCTAAATTATTTGTTCCGCATGGATTTGAAGCTAAACCTTCTACTTCGCGTTGCTTTGGAGATAAATCATGTGTTTCTTATGCATTTAAAGCTGACTCACTTGTTTCACTTCCAGTTGAAGCTAAATCATTTATATCGCAAGTATTTGATCTAAATCTTTTTTTTCGCATGGTTTAGATGCTAACTCGCTTGTTTCGCTTCCAATTGAAGGTATATCATTTATATCGCTAGTATTTGAAGTTAAATTATTTGTTTCGCATGGATTTGAAGCTAATCCTTCTACTTCGTATTCCTTTGAAGCTAAATCAATTGTTTCGCTTGGATTTGAAGCTAAACCTATTACTTCGCATTGATTTAAAGCTAAATCATGTGCTTCGAATGAACGTGAAGCTAAATCGTTTGTTTCGCATGCATTTGAATCTATATCGTTTATATCGCAAGTATTTGAAGCTAAATCATTTATTTCGCATGGATTTTAAGCTAAACTTTCTTCTCCGCATTGATTTGAAGCTAAATCACGCGTTTCGCATGTATTTGAAGCTAACTCGATTGTTTCGCTTCCAGTTGAAGCTAAATTACTTATATCGCAAGTATTTGAATCTCAATCGTTTGTTTCGCGTGTATTTGAAGATAATACTTCTACTCCGCACTGATTTGAATCTAAACCGTTTGTTTCGCTTGGATTTGAAGCTGAACCATCTACTAGGCATTGATTTGAAGCTAAATCATGTGTTTCGAATGACTGTGATGCTTACTCGTTTGTTTCGCTTGCGTTTGACGCTATATCGTTTGTATCGCAAGTATTTGAAGCTAAATCATTTGTTTCGCATGGATTAGAAGCTAACTCGCTTGTTTCGCTTCCAGTTGAAGCTATACCATTCATATCGCTAGTATTTGAAGCTAAATCATTTGTTTCGCATGGATTTGAAGCTAAAACTTCTACTCGGCATTGATTTGAATCTAAATCTCGTGTTTTGCATGGATTTGAATCTAACTTGTTTGTTTCGCTTGCAGTTAAATCTAAATCATTTATAGCGCAAGTATTTGAAGCAAAATCATTTGTTTCTCTTGAATTTGAAGCTAAACCTTCTTCTTCGCATTGATTTGAAGCTAAATCATGTGTTTCGAATGAATGTGAAGCTGGCTCGTTTATTTGGCATACATTTGAAGCTATATCGCTTATATCGCTGGTATTTGAAGCTAAATCATTTGTTTCGCATTTATTTGAAGCTAATCTTTCTTCTCCGCATTGATTTGAAGCTAAATTATTTGTTTCGCACGGATTTGAAGCCAACTCGCCTGTTTCGCTCCCAATTGGAGCTAAGTCATTTATATCGCAAGTATTTGAAGCTAAATCATTTGTTTCGCATGGATTTTAAGCTAAACTTTCTTCTCCGCATTGATTTGAAGCTAAATCACGCATTTCGCATGTATTTGAAGCTAACTCGATTGTTTCGCTTCCAGTTGAAGCTAAATCACTTATATCGCAAGTATTTGAATCTCAATCGTTTGTTTCGCGTGTATTTGAAGATAATACTTCTACTTCGCACTGATTTGAAGCTAAACCATTTGTTTCGCGTGGATTTGAAGCTAACTCGTTTGTTTCGCATGCAGTTGAATCTAGATCATTTATATCGCAAGTATTTGAAGTAAAATCATTTGTTTCGCTTGGAGTTGAAGCTAAAACTTCTACTCGGCATTGATTTGAATCTAAATCTCGTGTTTTGCATGGATTTGAATCTAACTTGTTTGTTTCGCATGCAGTTGAATCTAAATCATTTATAGCGCAAGTATTTGAAGCAAAATCATTTGTTTCGCATGGATTTGAAACCAAAGATTTTACCTCGCATGATTTGAAGCTAAATCATGTGTTTCGCATGAATGTGAAGCTAACTCTTTTGTCTCGCTACCAATTGAAGCTAAATCATTTATATCGCAAGTATTTGAAGCTAAATCATTTGCTTCGCATGGATTTCAAGCTAAACCTTCTACTTCGCATTAGTTTGAAGCTAAATCATGTGTTTCGAATGACTGTGAACCTAACTCGTTTGTTTCGCACGCATTTGAAGCTATATCGTTTATATCGCAAATACTTGAAGATAAATCATTTTTTTCGCATGGATTACAAGCTAACTCGCTTGTTTCGCTTCCAGTTGAAGCTAAATCATTTAAATCGCTAGTGTTCGAATGTAAATCATTTGTTTCGCATGGATTAGAAGCTAACTAGCTTGTTTCGCTTCCAATTGAAGCTATATCATTTATATCGCTAGTATTTGAAGTTAAATCATTTGTTTCGCATGGATTTGAAGCTAAAACTTCTACTCGGCAGTGATTTGAATCTAAATCTCGTGTTTTGCATGGATTTGAATCTCTACTTGTTTGTTTCACATGCAGTTGAAGCTAAATCATTTATATCGCTACTATTCGTAGGTAAATCATTTGTTTCGCATGGATTTGAAGCTAAACCTTCTACGTCGCATTGATTTGAAGCTAAATCATTTGTTTCGAATGACTGTGAAGCTAAATCATTTGTTTCGCATTTATTTGAAGCTAATCTTTCTTCTCCGCATTGATTTGAAGCTAAATTATTTGTTTCGCACGGATTTGAAGCCAACTCGCCTGTTTCGCTCCCAATTGGAGCTAAGTCATTTATATCGCAAGTATTTGAAGCTAAATCATTTGTTTCGCATGGATTTTAAGCTAAACTTTCTTCTCCGCATTGATTTGAAGCTAAATCACGCATTTCGCATGTATTTGAAGCTAACTCGATTGTTTCGCTTCCAGTTGAATCTAAATCATTTATATCTCAAGTATTTGAAGCTAAATCATTTGTTTCGCATGGATTTGAAGCTCAATCTTATACTTCGCATTGATTTGAAGCTAAATCGTGTGTTTCGAATGAATGTGAAGCTAACTCGTTTTTTCGCATGCATTTGAAGCTATATCGTTTATATCGCAAGTATTTGAAGCTAAATCATTTGTTTCGCATGGATTAGAAGCTAACTCGCTTATTTCGCTTCCAGTTGAAGCTATATCATTTATATCGCTAGTATTTGAAGTTAAATCATTTGTTTCGCATGGATTTGAAGATAAACCTTGTACTTCGTATTCCGTTGAAGACAAATCATGTGTTTCGCATGGTTTTGAAGCTAACTCGCTTGTTCCGCTTCCAGTTAAAGCTATATCGTTTATATCGCAAGTATTTGAAGCTAAATCATTTGTTTCGCAAGGATTTGAAGCTAAAACTTCTTCTCGGCATTGATTTAATTCCAAATCTCGTGTTTTGCACGGATTTGAATCTAACTTGTTTGTTTCACATGCAGTCGAATCTAAATCATTTATATCCCAAGTATTTGAAGCAAAATCATTTGTTTCGCGTGGATTTGAAGCTAAACCTTCTACTTCGCATTGATTTGAAGCTAAATCATGTGTTTCGAATGAATGTGAAGCTAACTCGTTTGTCTCGCTTCCAGTTGAAGATGAATCATTTATATCGCTAGTATTTGAAGTTAAATCTTTTGTTTCGCATGGATTTGAAGCTACACCTTCTACTTCGTATTCCTTTGAAGACATATCATGTGTTTCGCATGGATTTGAAGCTAACTCGCTTGTTTCGCTTCCAGTTAAAGCTAAATCATTTATATCGCAAGTATTTGAAGCAAAATCATTTGTTTCTCTTGGATTTGAAGCTAAACCTTACTCTTCGCATTGATTTGAAGCTAAATCATGTGTTTCGTATGAATGTGAAACTAACTCGTTTGTTTCGCATGCATTTGAAGCTATATCGTTTATATCGCAAGTATTTGAAGCTAAATCATTTGTCTCGCATGGATTTGAAGCAAACTCGCTTGTTCCGCTTCCAGTTAAAGCTAAATCATTTATATCGTAAGTATTTGAAGCCAAATCATTTGTTTCGCATGGATTTGAAGCTAAACCTTCTACTTCGCGTCGCTTTGAAGATAAATCATGTGTTTCGCATGGATTTGAAGCTAAAACTTCTACTCTGCTTTGATTTGAATCTAAATCTCCTGTTTTGCATGGATTTGAATCTAACTTGTTTGTTTCGCATGCAGTTGAATCTAAATCATTTATATCGCAGTATTTGAAGCAAAATCATCTGTTTCTCTTGGATTTGAAGCTAAACCATCTTCTTCGCATTGATTTGAAGCTAAATCATGTGTTTCGAATGAATGTGAAGCTAACTCGTTTGTTTCGCATGCATTTGAAGCTATATCGTTTATATCGCAAGTATTTGAAGCTAAATCATTTGTTTCGCATGGATTTGAAGCTAAAACTTGTACTCGGCATTGATTTGAATCTAAATCTCGTGTTTTGCATGGATTTGAATCCAACTTGTTTGTTTCGCATGCAGTTGAATCTAAATCATTTATATCCGAAGTATTTGAAGCAAAATCATTTGTTTCGCTTGGATTTGAATCTAAACCTTCTCCTTCGCATTGATTTGAAGCTAAATCATGTGTTTCGAATGAATGTGAAGCTAACTCGTTTGTTTCGCATGCATTTGAAGCTATATCGTTTATATCGCAAGTATTTGAAGCTAAATCATTTGTTTCGCATGGATTAGAAGCTAACTCGCTTGTTTCGCTTCCAGTTGAAGCTATATCATTTATATCGCTAGTATTTGAAGTTAAATCATTTGTTTCGCATGTATTTGAAGCTAACTCGCTTGTTTCGCTTCCAGTTAAAGCTAAATCATTTATATCGCAAGTATTTGAAGCTAAATCATTTGTTTCGCATGGATTAGAAGCTAACTCGCTTGTTTCTCTTCCAGTTGAAGCTATATCATTCATATCGCTAGTATTTGAAGCTAAATCATTTGTTTCGCATGGATTTGAAACTAATCCTTCTACTTCGTATTCCTTTGAAGCTAAATTATTTGTTTCGCACGGATTTGAAGCTAACTTCCCTGTTTCGCTCCCATTTGGAGCTAAGTCATTTATATCGCAAGTATTTGAATCTCAATCGTTTGTTTCGCGTGTATTTGAAGATAATACTTCTACTCCGCACTGATTTGAAGCTAAACCATTTGTTTCGCGTGGATTTGAAGCTAACTCGTTTGTTTCGCATGCAGTTGAATCTAGATCATTTATATCGCAAGTATTTGAAGTAAAATCATTTGTTTCGCTTGGAGTTGAAGCTAAACCTTCTTTTTCGCATTGATTTGTAGCTAAATAATGTGTTTCGAATGAATGTGAAGCTAACTCGTTTGTTCCGCATGCATTTGAAGCTATATCGTTTATATCGCAAGTATTTGAAGCTAAATCATTCGTTTCGCATGGATTAGAAGCTAACTCGCTTGTTTCGCTTCCAGTTGAAGCTTAATCATTTATATCGCAAGTATTTGAATCTCATTCGTTTGTTTCGCGTGTATTTGAAGATAATACTTCTACTCCGCACTGATTTGAAGCTAAACCAATTGTTTCGCATGGATTTGAAGCTGAACCATCTACTAGGCATTGATTTGAAGCTAAATCATTTATTTCGCATGGATTTTAAGCTAAACTTTCTTCTCCGCATTGATTTGAAGCTAAATCACGCATTTCGCATGTATTTGAAGCTAACTCGATTGTTTCGCTTCCAGTTGAAGCTAAATCACTTATATCGCAAGTATTTGAATCTCAATCGTTTGTTTCGCGTTTATTTAAAGATAATACTTCTACTCCGCACTGATTTGAATCTAAACCATTTGTTTCGCATGGATTTGAAGCTGAACCATCTACTAGGCATTGATTTGAAGCTAAATCATGTGTTTCGAATGACTGTGATGCTTACTCGTTTGTTTCGCTTGCGTTTGAAGCTATATGGTTTATATCGCAAGTATTTGAAGCTAAATCATTTGTTTCGCATGGATTAGAAGCTAACTCGCTTGTTTCGCTTCCAGTTGAAGCTATACCATTCATATCGCTAGTATTTGAAGCTAAATCATTTGTTTCGCATGGATTTGAAGATAAAACTTCTACTCGGCATTGATTTGAATCTAAATCTCGTGTTTTGCATGGATTTGAATCTAACTTGTTTGTTTCGCATGCAGTTAAATCTAAATCATTTATAGCGCAAGTATTTGAAGCAAAATCATTTGTTTCTCTTGGATTTGAAGCTAAACCTTCTTCTTCGCATTGATTTGAAGCTAAATCATGTGTTTCGAATGAATGTGAAGCTAACTCGTTTATTTGGCATACATTTGAAGCTATATCGCTTATATCGCTGGTATTTGAAGCTAAATCATTTGTTTCGCATTTATTTGAAGCTAATCTTTCTTCTCCGCATTGATTTGAAGCTAAATTATTTGTTTCGCACGGATTTGAAGCCAACTCGCCTGTTTCGCTCCCAATTGGAGCTAAGTCATTTATATCGCAAGTATTTGAAGCTAAATCATTTGTTTCGCGTGGATTTGAAGCTAATTCGTTTGTTTCGCATGCAGTTGAATCTAGATCATTTCTATCGCAAGTATTTGAAGTAAAATCATTTGTTTCGCTTGGAGTTGAAGCTAAACCTTCTTTTTCGCATTGATTAGTAGCTAAATCATGTGTTTCGAATGAATGTGAAGCTAACTCGTTTGTTTGGCATACATTTGAAGCTATATCGTTTATATCGCAAGTATTTGAAGCTAAATCTTTTTTTTCGCATGGATTAGAAGCTAACTCGCTTGTATCGCTTCCAATTGAAGCTAAATCATTTCTATCGCAAGTATTTGAAGCTAAATCATTTTTTCGCATGGATTTGAAGCTAAACCTTCTACTTCGCGTTGCTTTGAAGATAAATCATGTGTTTCCAATGAATGTGAAGCTAACTCGTTTGTTCCGCATGCATTTGAAGCTATATCGTTTATATCGCAAGTATTTGAAGCTAAATCATTCGTTTCGCATGGATTAGAAGCTAACTCGCTTGTTTCGCTTCCAGTTGAAGCTTAATCATTTATATCGCTAGTATTTGAAGTTAAATCATTTGTTTTACATGGATTTGAAGCTAAACCTTCTACTTCGTATTCCTTTGAAGACAAATCATGTGTTTCGCATGGATTTGAAGCTAACTCGCTTGTTTCAATTATTTGAATCTAAATCATTTGTTTCGCATGGATTTGAAGCTAAAACTTCTACTCGGCATTGATTTGATTCTAAATCTCGTGTTTTGCATGGATTTTAATCTAACTTGTTTGTTTCGCATGCAGTTGAATCTAAATCATTTATATAAAGTTAAATCATTTGTTTCGCATGGATTTGAAGATAAACCTTCTACTTCGCGTTGCTTTGAAGATAAATCATGTGTTTCGCATGGATTTGAAGCTGACTCACTTGTTTCACTTCCAGTTGAAGCTAAATCATTTATATCGCACGTATTTGAAGCTAAATCATTTGTTTCGCATCTATTTGAAGCTAAACCTTCTACTTCGCATTGATTTGAACCTAAGTCATGTGTTTCGAATGAATGTGAAGATAAGTTGTTTGTTTCGAATGGAGTTGAATCTAATCATTTATATCGCAAGTATTTGAAGCTAAATCATTTGTTTCGCTTGGATTTGAAGCTAAACCTTTTACTTCGCATTGATTTGAAGTTAAATCATGTCTTTCCAATGAATATGTAGCTTACTCGTTTGTTTCCCATGCATTTGAAGCTATATCATTTATATCGTAAGTATTGGAAGCTAAATCATTTGTTTCGCATGGATTTGAAGCTAAACCTTCTACTTCGCATTGCTTTGAAGACAAATCATGTGTTTCGCATGGTTTTGAAGCTAACTCGTTTGTTTCGCATGCATTTGAAGCTATAACGTTTATATCGCAAGTACTTGAAGCTAAATCATTTGTTTCGCATGGATTTGAAGCTGACTCGCATGTTTCGCTTCCAGATGGAGCTAAATCATTTATATCGCTAGTATTTGAAGCTAAATCATTTGTTTCGCTTCCAGTTGAAGCTAAATCATTTATATCGCTAGTATTTGAAGGTAAATCATTTGTTTCGCATGGATTTGAAGCTAAACCTTCTACTTCGCATTGATTTGAAACTAAATCATGTGTTTCGCATGAATGTGAAGCTAACTCGTTTGTCTCGCTTCCAGTTGAAGCCAAATCATTTATACCGCTAGAATTTGAAGTTAAATCATTTGTTTTACATGGATTTGAAGCTATACCTTCTACTTCGCATTGATTTGAAGCTAAATCATTTGCGTTCGAATGAATGTGAATCTAAGTTGTTTGTTTCGCATGCAGTTGAATCTAAATCATTTATATCGCAAGTATTTGAAGGTAAATCATTTGTTTCGCATGGATTTGAAGTCAAAGCTTTTCCCTCGCATTGATTTGAAGCTAAATCATGACTTTCGCATGAATGTGAAGCTAACTCGTTTGTCTCGCTTCCAGTTGAAGCTAAATCATTTATATCGCAAGTATTTGAAGCTAAATCATATGTTTGGCATGGATTTGAAGCCAAACCTTCTACCTCGCACTGAATAGAAGCTTTGTCATGTGTTTCGCGTGGATTTGAATCTAACTCGATTGTTTCGCATGCAGTTGAAGCTAAATCATTTATATCGCTAGTTTTTGAAGGTAAATCATTTGTTTCGCATGGATTTGAACCTAAACCTTCTACTTCGCATTGATTTGAAGATAAATCATGTGTTTCGAATGACTGTGAAGCTAACTCGTTTGTTTCGCATGCATTTGAAGATATATCGTTTATATCGCAAGTATTTGAAGCTAAATCATTAGTTTCGCATGGTTTTGAAGCTAATCCTTCTATTTCGCGTTGCTTTGAAGATAAATCATGTGTTTCGCATGGATTTGAAGCTAACTCGCTTGTTTCACTTCCAGTTGAATCTAGATCATTTATATCGCAAGTATTTGAAGTAAAATCATTTGTTTCGCTTGGAGTTGAAGCTAAACCTTCTTTTTCGCATTGATTAGTAGCTAAATCATGTGTTTCGAATGAATGTGAAGCTAACTCGTTTGTTCCGCATGCATTTGAAGCTATATCGTTTATATCGCAAGTATTTGAAGCTAAATGTTTTTTTTCGCATGGATTAGAGTCTAACTCGCTTGTTTCGCTTCCAGTTGAAGTTATATCATTCATATCGCTAGTATTTGAAGCTAAATCATTTGTTTCGCATGGATTTGAAGCTAAAACTTCTACTCGGCATTGATTTGAATCTAAATCTCGTGTTTTGCATGGATTTGAATCTAACTTGTTTGTTTCGCATGCAGTTGAATCTAAATCATTTATAGCGCAAGTATTTGAAGCAAAATCATTTGTTTCGCATGGATTTGAAACCAAAGATTTTACCTCGCATGATTTGAAGCTAAATCATGTGTTTCGCATGAATGTGAAGCTAACTCTTTTGTCTCGCTACCAGTTGAAGCTAAATCATTTATATCGCAAGTATTTGAAGCTAAATCATTTGCTTCGCATGGATTTCAAGCTAAACCTTCTACTTCGCATTAGTTTGAAGCTAAATCATGTGTTTCGAATGACTGTGAACCTAACTCGTTTGTTTTGCATGCATTTGAAGCTATATCGTTTATATCGCAAGTATTTGAAGCTAAATCATTCGTTTCGCATGGATTACAAGCTAACTCGCTTGTTTCGCTTCCAGTTGAAGCTAAATCATTTATATCGCTAGTGTTCGAATGTAAATCATTTGTTTCGCATGGATTAGAAGCTAACTAGCTTGTTTCGCTTCCAATTGAAGCTATATCATTTATATCGCTAATATTTGAAGTTAAATCATTTGTTTCGCATGGATTTGAAGCTAAAACTTCTACTCGGCAGTGATTTGAATCTAAATCTCGTGTTTTGCATGGATTTGAATCTCTACTTGTTTGTTTCACATGCAGTTGAAGCTAAATCATTTATATCGCTACTATTCGTAGGTAAATCATTTGTTTCGCATGGATTTGAAGCTAAACCTTCTACGTCGCATTGATTTGAAGCTAAATCATTTGTTTCGAATGACTGTGAAGCTAACTCGTTTGTTTCGCATGCATTTGAATCAATATCGTTTATATCGTAAGTATTTGAAGCTAAATCATTTGTTCCGCATGGATTTGAAGCTAAACCTTCTACTTCGCGTTGCTTTGGAGATAAATCATGTGTTTCTTATGCATTTAAAGCTGACTCACTTGTTTCACTTCCAGTTGAAGCTAAATCATTTATATCGCAAGTATTTGATCTAAATCTTTTTTTTCGCATGGTTTAGATGCTAACTCGCTTGTTTCGCTTCCAATTGAAGGTATATCATTTATATCGCTAGTATTTGAAGTTAAATTATTTGTCTCGCATGGATTTGAAGCTAATCCTTCTACTTCGTATTCCTTTGAAGCTAAATCAATTGTTTCGCTTGGATTTGAAGCTAAACCTATTACTTCGCATTGATTTAAAGCTAAATCATGTGCTTCGAATGAACGTGAAGCTAAATCGTTTGTTTCGCATGCATTTGAATCTATATCGTTTATATCGCACATATTTGATGCTAAATCATGTGTTTCGCATGAATGTGAAGCTAGCTTGTTTGTCTCGCTTCCAGTTGAAGCTAAATCATTTATATCGGAAGAATTTGAAGCTAAATTATCTGTTTCGCCTGGATTTGAAGCTAAACCTTCTACTTCGCATTGCTTGGAAGATAAATCATGTGTTTCGCGTGGATTTGAAGCTAACTCGTTTGTTTCGCATGCGTTTGAATCTATATCGATTATATCGCAAGTATTTGAAGCTAAATCTTTTTTTTCCCATGGATTTGAAGCTAAACCTTCTACGCCGCGTGGATTTGAAGTTAAATCACGAGTTTCGCATGGATTAGAAACTAACTCGCTTGTTTCGCTTCCAGTTGAAGCTAAATCATTTGTGTCGCTAGTATTTGAAGCTAAATCATTTGTTTCGCATGGATTTGAAGCTACAACTTGTACTCGGCATTGATTTGAATCTAAATCTAGTGTTTTGCATGGATTTGAATCTAACTTGTTTGTTTCGCTTGCAGTTGAATCTAAATCATTTATATCGCAAGTATTTGAAGCAAAATCATTTGTTTCTCTTGGATTTGAAGCTAAACCTTCTACTTCGCATTGATTTGAACCTAAGTCATGTGTTTCGAATGAATGTGAAGATAACTCGTTTGTATCGCATGCATTGGAAGCTATATCGTTTATATCGAAAGTATTTGAAGCTAAATCATTTGTTTCGCATGGATTTGTAGCTAAAACTTCTACTCCGCATTGATTTAAATCTAAATCTCGTCTTTCGCATGGATTTGATTCTAACTTGTTTGTTTCGCATGCAGTTGAAGCTAAATCATTTATATCGGAAGTATTTGAAGCTAAATCATTTGTTTCGCATGGATTTGAAGCTAAACCTTCTACTTCGCGTTGCTTTGGAGATAAATCATGTGTTTCTTATGCATTTGAAGCTGACTCACTTGTTTCACATCCAGTTGAAGCTAAATCATTTATATCGCATGTATTTGAAGCTAATTCATTTGTTTCGCATGGATTTGAAGTAAACCTTCAACTTCGCGTTGCTTTGAAGATAAATCATGTGTTTCGCATGGATTTCAAGCTGACTCACTTGTTTCACTTCCAGTTGAAGCTAAATCATTTATATCGCATGTATTTTAAGCTAAATCATTTGTTTCGCATGGATTTGAAGCTAAACCTTCTACTTCGCATTGATTTGAAGATAAATCATGTGTTTCGAATGACTGTGAAGCTAACTCGTTTGCTTCGGATGCATTTGAAGATATATCGTTTATATCGCAAGTATTTGAAGCTAAATCATATGTTTCGCATGGATTTGAAGCTGAAACTTCTACTCGGCATTGATTTGAATCTAAATCTCATGTTTTGCATGGATTTGAATCTAACTTGTTTGTTTCGCATGCAGTTGAGACTAAATCATTTATATCGCAAGTATTTGAAGCAAAATCATTTGTTCTCTTGGATTTGAAGCTAAACCTTCTTCTTCGCATTGATTTGAAGCTAAATCATGCGTTTCGAATGAATATGAAGCTAACTCGTTTGTTTCGCATGCATTTGAAGCTACATCGTTTATATCGCAAGTATTTGAAGCTAAATCATTCGTTTCGCATGGATTAGAAGCTAACTCGCTTGTTTCGCTTCCAGTTGAAGCTAAATCATTTATATCGATAGTATTTGAAGCTAAATCATTTGTTTCGCATGGATTTGAAGCTAAACCTTCTACTTCGCATTGATTTGAAGCTAAATCATGTGTTTCGAATGTCTGTGAACCTAACTCGTTTGTATCGCTTGCATTTGAAGCTATATCGTTTACATCGAAAAAACTTGAAGATAAATCGTTTGTTTCGCATGGATCAGAAGCTAACTCGCTTGTTTCGCTTCCAGTTGAAGCTAACTCATTTATACCGCAAGTATTAGAAGTTAAATCATTTGTTTTGCATGGATTTGAAGCCAAAGCTTATACCTCGCATTGATTTGAAGCTAAATCATGTGTTTCGCATGAATGTGAAGCTAGCTCGTTTGTCTCGCTTCCAGTTGAAGCTAAATCATTTATATCGCAAGTATTTGAAGCTAAAGAATTTGTTTCGCATGGATTTGAAGCTAAACCTTCTACTTCGCAATGCATGGAAGATAAATCATGTGTTTCGCGTGGATTTGAAGCTAACTCGTTTTTTTCGCATGGAGTTGAATCTAAATCATTTATATCGCAAGTATTTGAAGCTAAATCATTTGTTTCGCTTGGATTTGAAGCTAAACGTTTTACTTCGCATTGATTTGAAGCTAAATCATGTGCTTCGAATGAACGTGAAGCTAACTCGTTTGTTTCGCATGCATTTGAATCTATATCGTTTATGTCGCAAGTATTTGAAGCTAAATCATGTGTTTCGCATGAATGTGAAAATAGCTCGTTTGTCTCGCTTCCAGTTGAAGCTAAATCATTTATATCGCAAGTATTTGAAGCTAAATCATTTGTTTCGCATGGATTTGAAGCTAAACCTTCTACTTCGCAATGCATGGAAGAGAAATCATGTGTTTCGCGTCGATTTGAAGCTAACTCGTTTCTTTCGCATGCATTTGAAGCTATAACGTTTATATCGCAAGTACTTGAAGCTAAATCATTTGTTTCGCATGGATTTGAAGCTGACTCGCATATTTCGCTTCCAGATGGAGCTAAATCATTTATATCGCTAGTATTTGAAGCTAAATCATTTGTTTCGGTTCCAGTTGAAGCTAAATCATTTATATCGCTAGTATTTGAAGGTAAATCATTTGTTTCGCATGGATTTGAAGCTAAACCTTCTACTTCGCATTGTTTTGAAGATAAATCATGTGTTTCGAATGACTGTGAAGCTAACTCGTTTGTTTCGCATGCATTTGAAGATATACCGTTTATATCGCAAGTATTTGAAGCTAAATCATATGTTCCGCATGGATTTGAAGCTGAAACTTCTACTCGGCATTGATTTGAATCTAAATCTCGTGTTTTGCATGTATTTGAATCTAACTTGTTTGTTTCGCATGCAGTTGAATCTAAATCATTTATATCGCAAGTATTTGAAGCAAAATCATTTGTTTCGCTTGGACTTGAAGCTAAACCTTCTACTTCGCATTGATTTGAAACTAAATCATGTGTTTCGCATGAATGTGAAGCTAACTCGTTTGTCTCGCTTCCAGTTGAAGCCAAATCATTTATACCGCTAGAATTTGAAGTTAAATCATTTGTTTTACATGGATTTGAAGCTATACCTTCTACTTCGCATTGATTTGAAGCTAAATCATGTGTATCGAATGAATGTGAATCTAAGTTGTTTGTTTCGCATGCAGTTGAATCTAAATCATTTATATCGCAAGTATTTGAAGCTAAATCATTTGTTTCGCATGGATTTGAAGCTAAAACTTCTACTCGGCATTGATTTCAATCTAAATCTCGTGTTATGCATGTATTTGAATCTAACTTGTTTGTTTCGCATGCAGTTGAATCTAAATCATTTATATCCCAAGTATTTGAAGCAAAATCATTTGTTTCGCTTGGATTTGAAGCTAAACCTCCTACATCGCATTGATTTGAAGCTAAATCATGTGTTTCGCATGAATGTGAAGCTAAATCATGTGTCTCGCATGAATGTGAAGCTAACTCGTTTGTCTCGCTTCCAGTTGAAGCCAAATCATTTATATCGCTAGAGTTTGAAGTTAAATCATTTGTTTTACATCGATTTGAAGCTATACCTTCTACTTCGCAATGATTTGAAGCTAAATCATGTGTTTCGAATGAATGTAAATCTAAGTTGTTTGTTTCGCATGCAGTTGAATCTAAATAATTTATATCGCAAGTATTTGTAGGTAAATCACTTGTTTCGCATGGATTTGAAGCCAAAGCTTTTCCCTCGCATGGATTTGAAGCTAAAACTTCTACTCGGCAGTGATTTGAATCTAAATCTCGTGTTTTGCATGGATTTGAATCTAATTTGTTTGTTTCGCATGCAGTTGAATCTAAATCACTTATATCGCAAGTATTTGAAGCAAAATCAGTTATTTCTCTTGGATTTGAAGCTATACCTTCTACTTCGCATTGATTTGAAGCTAAATCGTGTGTTTCGCATGAATGTGAAGCTAACTCGTTTGTCTCGCTTCCAGTTGAAGCCAAATCATTTATATCGCTAGAATTTGATGTTAAATCATTTGTTTTACATGGATTTGAAGCTATACCTTCTACTTCGCATTGATTTGAAGCTAAATCATGTGTTTCGAATGAATGTGAATCTGAGTTGTTTGTTTCGCATGCAGTTGAATCTCAATCATTTATATCGCAAGTATTTGAAGGTAAATCATTTGTTTCGCATGGATTTGAAGTCAAAGCTTTTCCCTCGCATTGATTTGAAGCTAAATCATGTGTTTCGCATGAATGTGAATCTAACTCGATTGTTTCGCATGCAGTTGAAGCTAAATCATTTATATCGCTAGTATTTGAAGGTAAATCATTTGTTTCGCATGGTTTTGAAGCTAAACCTTCTACTTCGCATTGATTTGAACCTAAGTCATGTGTTTCGAATGAATGTGAAGATAACTCGTTTGTATCGCATGCATTGGAAGCTATATCGTTTATATCGCAAGTATTAGAAGCTAAATCATTTGTTTCGCATGGATTTGTAGCTAAAACTTCTACTTCGCAATGCATGGAAGATAAATCATGTGTTTCGCGTGGATTTGAAACTAACTCGCTTGTTTCACTTCCAGTTGAATCTAAATCATTTATATCGCAAGTATTTGATCTAAATCTTTTTTTTTCGCATGGATTAGAAGCTAACTCGCTTGTTTCGCTTCCAGTTGAAGCTAAATCATTTATATCGCTAGTATTTGAAGATAAATCATTTGTTTCGCATGGATTTGAAGCTAAACCTTCTACTGCACATTGATTTGAAGATAAATCATGTGTTTCGAATGACTGTGATGCTAACTCGTTTGTTTCGCATGCATTTGAAGCTATAACGTCTATATCGCAAGTATTTGAAGCTAAATCATTTGTTTCGCATGGATTTGAAGCTGAACTTTCTTCTTCGCATTGATTTGAAGCTAAATCATTTGTTTCGAATGAATGTGAAGCTAACACGTTTGTTTCGCATGCATTTGAAGCTATATCATTTATATCGCAAGTATTTGAAGCTAAATCATTTGTTTCGCATGCATTTGAAGCTAAAACTTCTACTCGGCATTGATTTCAATCTAAATCTCGTGTTATGCATGTATTTGAATCTAACTTGTTTGTTTCGCATGGAGTTGAATCTAATCATTTATATCGCAAGTATTTGTAGCTAAATCATTTGTTTCGCTTGGATTTGAAGCTAAACCTTCTACTTCACATTGCTTTGAAGACAAATCATGTGTTTCGCATGGATTTGAAGCTAACTCGATTGTTTCGCATGCAGTTGAAGCTATATCATTTATATCGTAAGTATTGGAAGCTAAATCATTTGTGTCGCATGGATTTGAAGCTAAACCTTCTACTTCGCATTGCTTTGAAGACAAATCATGTGTTTCGCATGGTTTTGAAGCTAACTCGTTTGTTTCGCATGCAGTTGAAGCTAAATCATTTATATCGGAAGTATTTGAAGCTAAATCATTTGTTTCGCATGGATTTAAAGTTAAACCTTCTACACCGCGTGGATTTGAAGTTAAATCATGTGTTTCGCATGGATTTGAAGCTAAAACTTCTACTCAGCATTGATTTGAATCTAAATCTCGTGTTTTGCATGGATTTGAATCTAACTTGTTTGTTTCGCATGCTGTTGAATCTAAATCATTTATATCGCAAGTATTTGAAGCAAAATCATTTGTTTCTCTTGGATTTGAAGCTAAACCTTCTACTTCGCATTGATTTGAACCTAAGTCATGTGTTTCGAATGAATGTGAAGATAACTCGTTTGTATCGCATGCATTGGAAGCTATATCGTTTATATCGCAAGTATTTGAAGCTAAATCATTTGTTTCGC
This sequence comes from Megalopta genalis, assembly GCF_051020955.1. Lineage (NCBI taxonomy): Eukaryota > Metazoa > Arthropoda > Insecta > Hymenoptera > Halictidae > Megalopta > Megalopta genalis. The sequence goes on along the minus strand of NW_027476518.1, from coordinate 175,471 downwards.
ATGGATTTGTAGCTAAAACTTCTACTCCGCATTGATTTAAATCTAAATCTCGTCTTTCGCATGGATTTGATTCTAACTTGTTTGTTTCGCATGCAGTTGAAGCTAAATCATTTATATCGGAAGTATTTGAAGCTAAATCATTTGTTTCGCATGGATTTGAAGCTAAACCTTCTACTTCGCGTTGCTTTGGAGATAAATCATGTGTTTCTTATGCATTTGAAGCTGACTCACTTGTTTCACATCCAGTTGAAGCTAAATCATTTATATCGCATGTATTTGAAGCTAATTCATTTGTTTCGCATGGATTTGAAGCTAAACCTTCAACTTCGCGTTGCTTTGAAGATAAATCATGTGTTTCGCATGGATTTCAAGCTGACTCACTTGTTTCACTTCCAGTTGAAGCTAAATCATTCATATCGCATGTATTTTAAGCTAAATCATTTGTTTCGCATGGATTTGAAGCTAAACCTTCTACTTCGCATTGATTTGAAGATAAATCATGTGTTTCGAATGACTGTGAAGCTAACTCGTTTGCTTCGGATGCATTTGAAGATATATCGTTTATATCGCAAGTATTTGAAGCTAAATCATATGTTTCGCATGGATTTGAAGCTGAAACTTCTACTCGGCATTGATTTGAATCTAAATCTCATGTTTTGCATGGATTTGAATCTAACTTGTTTGTTTCGCATGCAGTTGAGACTAAATCATTTATATCGCAAGTATTTGAAGCAAAATCATTTGTTCTCTTGGATTTGAAGCTAAACCTTCTTCTTCGCATTGATTTGAAGCTAAATCATGCGTTTCGAATGAATATGAAGCTAACTCGTTTGTTTCGCATGCATTTGAAGCTACATCGTTTATATCGCAAGTATTTGAAGCTAAATCATTCGTTTCGCATGGATTAGAAGCTAACTCGCTTGTTTCGCTTCCAGTTGAAGCTAAATCATTTATATCGATAGTATTTGAAGCTAAATCATTTGTTTCGCATGGATTTGAAGCTAAACCTTCTACTTCGCATTGATTTGAAGCTAAATCATGTGTTTCGAATGTCTGTGAACCTAACTCGTTTGTATCGCTTGCATTTGAAGCTATATCGTTTACATCGAAAAAACTTGAAGATAAATCGTTTGTTTCGCATGGATCAGAAGCTAACTCGCTTGTTTCGCTTCCAGTTGAAGCTAACTCATTTATACCGCAAGTATTAGAAGTTAAATCATTTGTTTTGCATGGATTTGAAGCCAAAGCTTATACCTCGCATTGATTTGAAGCTAAATCATGTGTTTCGCATGAATGTGAAGCTAGCTCGTTTGTCTCGCTTCCAGTTGAAGCTAAATCATTTATATCGCAAGTATTTGAAGCTAAAGAATTTGTTTCGCATGGATTTGAAGCTAAACCTTCTACTTCGCAATGCATGGAAGATAAATCATGTGTTTCGCGTGGATTTGAAGCTAACTCGTTTTTTTCGCATGGAGTTGAATCTAAATCATTTATATCGCAAGTATTTGAAGCTAAATCATTTGTTTCGCTTGGATTTGAAGCTAAACGTTTTACTTCGCATTGATTTGAAGCTAAATCATGTGCTTCGAATGAACGTGAAGCTAACTCGTTTGTTTCGCATGCATTTGAATCTATATCGTTTATGTCGCAAGTATTTGAAGCTAAATCATGTGTTTCGCATGAATGTGAAAATAGCTCGTTTGTCTCGCTTCCAGTTGAAGCTAAATCATTTATATCGCAAGTATTTGAAGCTAAATCATTTGTTTCGCATGGATTTGAAGCTAAACCTTCTACTTCGCAATGCATGGAAGAGAAATCATGTGTTTCGCGTCGATTTGAAGCTAACTCGTTTCTTTCGCATGCATTTGAAGCTATAACGTTTATATCGCAAGTACTTGAAGCTAAATCATTTGTTTCGCATGGATTTGAAGCTGACTCGCATATTTCGCTTCCAGATGGAGCTAAATCATTTATATCGCTAGTATTTGAAGCTAAATCATTTGTTTCGGTTCCAGTTGAAGCTAAATCATTTATATCGCTAGTATTTGAAGGTAAATCATTTGTTTCGCATGGATTTGAAGCTAAACCTTCTACTTCGCATTGTTTTGAAGATAAATCATGTGTTTCGAATGACTGTGAAGCTAACTCGTTTGTTTCGCATGCATTTGAAGATATACCGTTTATATCGCAAGTATTTGAAGCTAAATCATATGTTCCGCATGGATTTGAAGCTGAAACTTCTACTCGGCATTGATTTGAATCTAAATCTCGTGTTTTGCATGTATTTGAATCTAACTTGTTTGTTTCGCATGCAGTTGAATCTAAATCATTTATATCGCAAGTATTTGAAGCAAAATCATTTGTTTCGCTTGGACTTGAAGCTAAACCTTCTACTTCGCATTGATTTGAAACTAAATCATGTGTTTCGCCTGAATGTGAAGCTAACTCGTTTGTCTCGCTTCCAGTTGAAGCCAAATCATTTATACCGCTAGAATTTGAAGTTAAATCATTTGTTTTACATGGATTTGAAGCTATACCTTCTACTTCGCATTGATTTGAAGCTAAATCATGTGTATCGAATGAATGTGAATCTAAGTTGTTTGTTTCGCATGCAGTTGAATCTAAATCATTTATATCGCAAGTATTTGAAGCTAAATCATTTGTTTCGCATGGATTTGAAGCTAAAACTTCTACTCGGCATTGATTTCAATCTAAATCTCGTGTTATGCATGTATTTGAATCTAACTTGTTTGTTTCGCATGCAGTTGAATCTAAATCATTTATATCCCAAGTATTTGAAGCAAAATCATTTGTTTCGCTTGGATTTGAAGCTAAACCTCCTACATCGCATTGATTTGAAGCTAAATCATGTGTTTCGCATGAATGTGAAGCTAAATCATGTGTCTCGCATGAATGTGAAGCTAACTCGTTTGTCTCGCTTCCAGTTGAAGCCAAATCATTTATATCGCTAGAGTTTGAAGTTAAATCATTTGTTTTACATCGATTTGAAGCTATACCTTCTACTTCGCAATGATTTGAAGCTAAATCATGTGTTTCGAATGAATGTAAATCTAAGTTGTTTGTTTCGCATGCAGTTGAATCTAAATAATTTATATCGCAAGTATTTGTAGGTAAATCACTTGTTTCGCATGGATTTGAAGCCAAAGCTTTTCCCTCGCATGGATTTGAAGCTAAAACTTCTACACGGCAGTGATTTGAATCTAAATCTCGTGTTTTGCATGGATTTGAATCTAATTTGTTTGTTTCGCATGCAGTTGAATCTAAATCACTTATATCGCAAGTATTTGAAGCAAAATCAGTTATTTCTCTTGGATTTGAAGCTATACCTTCTACTTCGCATTGATTTGAAGCTAAATCGTGTGTTTCGCATGAATGTGAAGCTAACTCGTTTGTCTCGCTTCCAGTTGAAGCCAAATCATTTATATCGCTAGAATTTGATGTTAAATCATTTGTTTTACATGGATTTGAAGCTATACCTTCTACTTCGCATTGATTTGAAGCTAAATCATGTGTTTCGAATGAATGTGAATCTGAGTTGTTTGTTTCGCATGCAGTTGAATCTCAATCATTTATATCGCAAGTATTTGAAGGTAAATCATTTGTTTCGCATGGATTTGAAGTCAAAGCTTTTCCCTCGCATTGATTTGAAGCTAAATCATGTGTTTCGCATGAATGTGAATCTAACTCGATTGTTTCGCATGCAGTTGAAGCTAAATCATTTATATCGCTAGTATTTGAAGGTAAATCATTTGTTTCGCATGGTTTTGAAGCTAAACCTTCTACTTCGCATTGATTTGAACCTAAGTCATGTGTTTCGAATGAATGTGAAGATAACTCGTTTGTATCGCATGCATTGGAAGCTATATCGTTTATATCGCAAGTATTTGAAGCTAAATCATTTGTTTCGCATGGATTTGTAGCTAAAACTTCTACTTCGCAATGCATGGAAGATAAATCATGTGTTTCGCGTGGATTTGAAACTAACTCGCTTGTTTCACTTCCAGTTGAATCTAAATCATTTATATCGCAAGTATTTGATCTAAATCTTTTTTTTTCGCATGGATTAGAAGCTAACTCGCTTGTTTCGCTTCCAGTTGAAGCTAAATCATTTATATCGCTAGTATTTGAAGATAAATCATTTGTTTCGCATGGATTTGAAGCTAAACCTTCTACTGCACATTGATTTGAAGATAAATCATGTGTTTCGAATGACTGTGATGCTAACTCGTTTGTTTCGCATGCATTTGAAGCTATAACGTCTATATCGCAAGTATTTGAAGCTAAATCATTTGTTTCGCATGGATTTGAAGCTGAACTTTCTTCTTCGCATTGATTTGAAGCTAAATCATTTGTTTCGAATGAATGTGAAGCTAACACGTTTGTTTCGCATGCATTTGAAGCTATATCATTTATATCGCAAGTATTTGAAGCTAAATCATTTGTTTCGCATGCATTTGAAGCTAAAACTTCTACTCGGCATTGATTTCAATCTAAATCTCGTGTTATGCATGTATTTGAATCTAACTTGTTTGTTTCGCATGGAGTTGAATCTAATCATTTATATCGCAAGTATTTGTAGCTAAATCATTTGTTTCGCTTGGATTTGAAGCTAAACCTTCTACTTCACATTGCTTTGAAGACAAATCATGTGTTTCGCATGGATTTGAAGCTAACTCGATTGTTTCGCATGCAGTTGAAGCTATATCATTTATATCGTAAGTATTGGAAGCTAAATCATTTGTGTCGCATGGATTTGAAGCTAAACCTTCTACTTCGCATTGCTTTGAAGACAAATCATGTGTTTCGCATGGTTTTGAAGCTAACTCGTTTGTTTCGCATGCAGTTGAAGCTAAATCATTTATATCGGAAGTATTTGAAGCTAAATCATTTGTTTCGCATGGATTTAAAGTTAAACCTTCTACACCGCGTGGATTTGAAGTTAAATCATGTGTTTCGCATGGATTTGAAGCTAAAACTTCTACTCAGCATTGATTTGAATCTAAATCTCGTGTTTTGCATGGATTTGAATCTAACTTGTTTGTTTCGCATGCTGTTGAATCTAAATCATTTATATCGCAAGTATTTGAAGCAAAATCATTTGTTTCTCTTGGATTTGAAGCTAAACCTTCTACTTCGCATTGATTTGAACCTAAGTCATGTGTTTCGAATGAATGTGAAGATAACTCGTTTGTATCGCATGCATTGGAAGCTATATCGTTTATATCGCAAGTATTTGAAGCTAAATCATTTGTTTCGCATGGATTTGTAGCTAAAACTTCTACTCCGCATTGATTTAAATCTAAATCTCGTCTTTCGCATGGATTTGATTCTAACTTGTTTGTTTCGCATGCAGTTGAAGCTAAATCATTTATATCGGAAGTATTTGAAGCTAAATCATTTGTTTCGCATGGATTTGAAGCTAAACCTTCTACTTCGCGTTGCTTTGGAGATAAATCATGTGTTTCTTATGCATTTGAAGCTGACTCACTTGTTTCACATCCAGTTGAAGCTAAATCATTTATATCGCATGTATTTGAAGCTAATTCATTTGTTTCGCATGGATTTGAAGCTAAACCTTCAACTTCGCGTTGCTTTGAAGATAAATCATGTGTTTCGCATGGATTTCAAGCTGACTCACTTGTTTCACTTCCAGTTGAAGCTAAATCATTCATATCGCATGTATTTTAAGCTAAATCATTTGTTTCGCATAGATTTGAAGCTAAACCTCCTACTTCGCATTGATTTGAAGATAAATCATGTGTTTCGAATGACTGTGAAGCTAACTCGTTTGCTTCGGATGCATTTGAAGATATATCGTTTATATCGCAAGTATTTGAAGCTAAATCATATGTTTCGCATGGATTTGAAGCTGAAACTTCTACTCGGCATTGATTTGAATCTAAATCTCATGTTTTGCATGGATTTGAATCTAACTTGTTTGTTTCGCATGCAGTTGAATCTAAATCATTTATATCGCAAGTATTTGAAGCAAAATCATTTGTTCTCTTGGATTTGAAGCTAAACCTTCTTCTTCGCATTGATTTGAAGCTAAATCATGCGTTTCGAATGAATATGAAGCTAACTCGTTTGTTTCGCATGCATTTGAAGCTACATCGTTTATATCGCAAGTATTTGAAGCTAAATCATTCGTTTCGCATGGATTAGAAGCTAACTCGCTTGTTTCGCTTCCAGTTGAAGCTAAATCATTTATATCGATAGTATTTGAAGCTAAATCATTTGTTTCGCATGGATTTGAATCTAAACCTTCTACTTCGCATTGATTTGAAGCTAAATCATGTGTTTCGAATGTCTGTGAACCTAACTCGTTTGTATCGCTTGCATTTGAAGCTATATCGTTTACATCGAAAAAACTTGAAGATAAATCGTTTGTTTCGCATGGATCAGAAGCTAACTCGCTTGTTTCGCTTCCAGTTGAAGCTAACTCATTTATATCGCAAGTATTAGAAGTTAAATCATTTGTTTTGCATGGATTTGAAGCCAAAGCTTATACCTCGCATTGATTTGAAGCTAAATCATGTGTTTCGCATGAATGTGAAGCTAGCTCGTTTGTCTCGCTTCCAGTTGAAGCTAAATCATTTATATCGCAAGTATTTGTAGGTAAATCACTTGTTTCGCATGGATTTGAAGCCAAAGCTTTTCCCTCGCATGGATTTGATGCTAAAACTTCTACTCGGCAGTGATTTGAATCTAAATCTCGTGTTTTGCATGGATTTGAATCTAATTTGTTTGTTTCGCATGCAGTTGAATCTAAATCACTTATATCGCAAGTATTTGAAGCGAAATCATTTGTTTCGCATGGATTTGAAGCTAATCCTTCTACTTCGCGTTGCTTTGAAGATTAATCATGTGTTTCGCATGGATTTGAAGCTAACTCGCTTGTTTCACTTCCAGTTGAAGCTAAATCATTTATATCGCAAGTATTTGATCTAAATCTTTTTTTTCGCATGGATTAGATGCTAACTCGCATGTTTTGCTTCCAGTTGAAGCTAAATCATTTATATCGCTAGTATTTGAAGCTAAATCATTTGTTGCGCATGGATTTGAAGCTAAACCTTCTACTTCGCATTGCTTTGAAGACAAATCATGTGTTTCGCATGGATTTGAAGTTAACTCGTTTGTTTCGCATGCAGTTGATGCTAAACCTTCAACTTCGCATTGCTTTGAAGCTAATTCATGTGTTTCGAATGAATGTGAAGCTAACTCGTTTGTTTCGCATGCAGTTGAAGCTAAATCATTTATATCGGATTTATTTGAAGCTAAATCATTTGTTTCGCATGGATATGAAGTTAAACCTTCTACTCCGCGTGGATTTGAAGTTAAATCATGTGTTTCGCATGGATTTGAAGCTAACTCGTTTGTTTCGCGTGCAGTTGAAGCTAAATCATTTATATCGCATGTATTTGAAGCTAAATCATTTGTTTCGCATGGATTTGAAGCTAAACCTTCTACTTCGCGTTGCTTTGAAGATAAATCATGTGATTCTCATGGATTTGAAGCTGACTCACTTGTTTCACTTCCAGTTGAATCTAAATCATTTATATCGCAAGTATTTGATCTAAATCTTTTTTTTTCGCATGGTTTAGATGCTAACTCGCATGTTTCGCTTCCAGTTGAAGCTAAATCATTTATATCGATAGTATTTGAAGCTAAATCATTTGTTTCGCATGGATTTGAAGCTAAACCTTCTACTTCGCATTGATTTGAAGCTATATGATGTGTTTCGAATGACTGTGAACCTAACTCGTTTGTTTCGCATGCAGTTGAATCTAAATCATTTATATCGGAAGTATTTGAAGCTAAAACATTTGTTTCGCATGGATTTGAAACTAAACCTTCTACTTCGCGTTGCTTTGAAGATAAATCATGTGTTTCGCATGGATTTGAAGCCGACTCACTTGTTTCACTTTCAGTTGAAGCTAAATCATTTATATCGCATGTATTTGAAGCTAAATCATTTGTTTCGCATGGATTTGAAGCAAAACCTTCTACTTCGCCTTGCTTTGAAGACAAATCATGTGTTTCGCATGGATATGATGCTAACTCGTTTGTTTCGCATGCAGTAGAAGCTAAATCATTTATATCGGAAGTATTTGAAGCTATATCATTTGTTTCGCATGGATTTGAAGTTAAACCTTCTACTCCGCGTGGATTTGAAGTTAAATCATGTGTTTCGCATGGATTTGAAGCTGACTCACTTGTTTCACTTTCAGTTGAAGCTAAATCATTTATATCGCATGTATTTGAAGCTAAATCATTTGTTTCGCATGGTTTTGAAGCAAAACCTTCTACTTCGCATTGCTTTGAAGACAAATCATGTGTTTCTCATGGATTTGAAGCTAACTCGTTTGTTTCGCATGCAGTTGAATCTAAATCATTTATATCGCTAGTATTTCAAGCTAAATCTTTTTTTTCGCATGGATTAGAATCTAACTCGCTTGTGTCGCTTCCAATTGAAGCTATATCGTTTATATCGCAAGTATTTGAAGCTAAATCATTTGTTTCGCTTGGATTTGAAGCTAAAACTTCTACTCGGCATTGATTTGAATCTAAATCTCGTGTTTTGCATGGATTTGAATCGAACTAGTTTGTTTCGCATGCAGTTGAATCTAAATCATTTATATCCCAAGTATTTGAAGTAAAATCATTTGTTTCGCATGGATTTGAACCAAACCTTCTCCATCGCATTGATTTGAAGCTAAATCATGTGTTTCGAATGAATGTGAAGCTGACTCGTTTGTTTCGCATGGATTTGAAGCTATATCGTTTATATCGCAAGTATTTGAAGCTACATCATTTGTTTCGCATGGATTAGAAGCTAACTCGCTTGTTTCGCTTCCAGTTGAAGCTATATCATTTATATCGCTAGTATTTGAAGTTAAATCATTTGTTTCGCATGGATTTGAAGCTAAACCTTCTACTTCGTATTCCTTTGAAGACAAATCATGTGTTTCGCGTGGATTTGAAGCTAACTCGTTTGTTTCGCATGCATTTGAATCTATATCGTTCATATCACAAGTATTTGAAGCTAAATGTTTTTTTTCGCATGAATTAGAGGCTAACTGGCTTGTTTCGCTTCCAATTGAAGCTAAATCATTTATATCGCTAGTATTCGAATGTAAATCATTTGTTTCGCATGGATTAGAAGCTAACTCGCTTGATTCGCTTCCAATTGAAGCTATATCATTTATATCGCTAGAATTTGATGTTAAATCATTTGTTTTACATGGATTTGAAGCTATACCTTCTACTTCGCATTGATTTGAAGCTAAATCATGTGTTTCGAATGAATGTGAATCTGAGTTGTTTGTTTCGCATGCAGTTGAATCTCAATCATTTATATCGCAAGTATTTGAAGGTAAATCATTTGTTTCGCATGGATTTGAAGTCAAAGCTTTTCCCTCGCATTGATTTGAAGCTAAATCATGTGTTTCGCATGAATGTGAATCTAACTCGATTGTTTCGCATGCAGTTGAAGCTAAATCATTTATATCGCTAGTATTTGAAGGTAAATCATTTGTTTCGCATGGTTTTGAAGCTAAACCTTCTACTTCGCATTGATTTGAACCTAAGTCATGTGTTTCGAATGAATGTGAAGATAACTCGTTTGTATCGCATGCATTGGAAGCTATATCGTTTATATCGCAAGTATTTGAAGCTAAATCATTTGTTTCGCATGGATTTGTAGCTAAAACTTCTACTTCGCAATGCATGGAAGATAAATCATGTGTTTCGCGTGGATTTGAAACTAACTCGCTTGTTTCACTTCCAGTTGAATCTAAATCATTTATATCGCAAGTATTTGATCTAAATCTTTTTTTTTCGCATGGATTAGAAGCTAACTCGCTTGTTTCGCTTCCAGTTGAAGCTAAATCATTTATATCGCTAGTATTTGAAGATAAATCATTTGTTTCGCATGGATTTGAAGCTAAACCTTCTACTGCACATTGATTTGAAGATAAATCATGTGTTTCGAATGACTGTGATGCTAACTCGTTTGTTTCGCATGCATTTGAAGCTATAACGTCTATATCGCAAGTATTTGAAGCTAAATCATTTGTTTCGCATGGATTTGAAGCTGAACTTTCTTCTTCGCATTGATTTGAAGCTAAATCATTTGTTTCGAATGAATGTGAAGCTAACACGTTTGTTTCGCATGCATTTGAAGCTATATCATTTATATCGCAAGTATTTGAAGCTAAATCATTTGTTTCGCATGCATTTGAAGCTAAAACTTCTACTCGGCATTGATTTCAATCTAAATCTCGTGTTATGCATGTATTTGAATCTAACTTGTTTGTTTCGCATGGAGTTGAATCTAATCATTTATATCGCAAGTATTTGTAGCTAAATCATTTGTTTCGCTTGGATTTGAAGCTAAACCTTCTACTTCACATTGCTTTGAAGACAAATCATGTGTTTCGCATGGATTTGAAGCTAACTCGATTGTTTCGCATGCAGTTGAAGCTATATCATTTATATCGTAAGTATTGGAAGCTAAATCATTTGTGTCGCATGGATTTGAAGCTAAACCTTCTACTTCGCATTGCTTTGAAGACAAATCATGTGTTTCGTATGGTTTTGAAGCTAACTCGTTTGTTTCGCATGCAGTTGAAGCTAAATCATTTATATCGGAAGTATTTGAAGCTAAATCATTTGTTTCGCATGGATTTAAAGTTAAACCTTCTACACCGCGTGGATTTGAAGTTAAATCATGTGTTTCGCATGGATTTGAAGCTAAAACTACTACTCAGCATTGATTTGAATCTAAATCTCGTGTTTTGCATGGATTTGAATCTAACTTGTTTGTTTCGCATGCTGTTGAATCTAAATCATTTATATCGCAAGTATTTGAAGCAAAATCATTTGTTTCTCTTGGATTTGAAGCTAAACCTTCTACTTCGCATTGATTTGAACCTAAGTCATGTGTTTCGAATGAATGTGAAGATAACTCGTTTGTATCGCATGCATTGGAAGCTATATCGTTTATATCGCAAGTATTTGAAGCTAAATCATTTGTTTCGCATGGATTTGTAGCTAAAACTTCTACTCCGCATTGATTTAAATCTAAATCTCGTCTTTCGCATGGATTTGATTCTAACTTGTTTGTTTCGCATGCAGTTGAAGCTAAATCATTTATATCGGAAGTATTTGAAGCTAAATCATTTGTTTCGCATGGATTTGAAGCTAAACCTTCTACTTCGCGTTGCTTTGGAGATAAATCATGTGTTTCTTATGCATTTGAAGCTGACTCACTTGTTTCACATCCAGTTGAAGCTAAATCATTTATATCGCATGTATTTGAAGCTAATTCATTTGTTTCGCATGGATTTGAAGCTAAACCTTCAACTTCGCGTTGCTTTGAAGATAAATCATGTGTTTCGCATGGATTTCAAGCTGACTCACTTGTTTCACTTCCAGTTGAAGCTAAATCATTCATATCGCATGTATTTTAAGCTAAATCATTTGTTTCGCATAGATTTGAAGCTAAACCTCCTACTTCGCATTGATTTGAAGATAAATCATGTGTTTCGAATGACTGTGAAGCTAACTCGTTTGCTTCGGATGCATTTGAAGATATATCGTTTATATCGCAAGTATTTGAAGCTAAATCATATGTTTCGCATGGATTTGAAGCTGAAACTTCTACTCGGCATTGATTTGAATCTAAATCTCATGTTTTGCATGGATTTGAATCTAACTTGTTTGTTTCGCATGCATTTGAATCTAAATCATTTATATCGCAAGTATTTGAAGCAAAATCATTTGTTCTCTTGGATTTGAAGCTAAACCTTCTTCTTCGCATTGATTTGAAGCTAAATCATGCGTTTCGAATGAATATGAAGCTAACTCGTTTGTTTCGCATGCATTTGAAGCTACATCGTTTATATCGCAAGTATTTGAAGCTAAATCATTCGTTTCGCATGGATTAGAAGCTAACTCGCTTGTTTCGCTTCCAGTTGAAGCTAAATCATTTATATCGATAGTATTTGAAGCTAAATCATTTGTTTCGCATGGATTTGAAGCTAAACCTTCTACTTCGCATTGATTTGAAGCTAAATCATGTGTTTCGAATGTCTGTGAACCTAACTCGTTTGTATCGCTTGCATTTGAAGCTATATCGTTTACATCGAAAAAACTTGAAGATAAATCGTTTGTTTCGCATGGATCAGAAGCTAACTCGCTTGTTTCGCTTCCAGTTGAAGCTAACTCATTTATATCGCAAGTATTAGAAGTTAAATCATTTGTTTTGCATGGATTTGAAGCCAAAGCTTATACCTCGCATTGATTTGAAGCTAAATCATGTGTTTCGCATGAATGTGAAGCTAGCTCGTTTGTCTCGCTTCCAGTTGAAGCTAAATCATTTATATCGCAAGTATTTGTAGGTAAATCACTTGTTTCGCATGGATTTGAAGCCAAAGCTTTTCCCTCGCATGGATTTGATGCTAAAACTTCTACTCGGCAGTGATTTGAATCTAAATCTCGTGTTTTGCATGGATTTGAATCTAATTTGTTTGTTTCGCATGCAGTTGAATCTAAATCACTTATATCGCAAGTATTTGAAGCGAAATCATTTGTTTCGCATGGATTTGAAGCTAATCCTTCTACTTCGCGTTGCTTTGAAGATTAATCATGTGTTTCGCATGGATTTGAAGCTAACTCGCTTGTTTCACTTCCAGTTGAAGCTAAATCATTTATATCGCAAGTATTTGATCTAAATCTTTTTTTTCGCATGGATTAGATGCTAACTCGCATGTTTTGCTTCCAGTTGAAGCTAAATCATTTATATCGCTAGTATTTGAAGCTAAATCATTTGTTGCGCATGGATTTGAAGCTAAACCTTCTACTTCGCATTGCTTTGAAGACAAATCATGTGTTTCGCATGGATTTGAAGTTAACTCGTTTGTTTCGCATGCAGTTGATGCTAAACCTTCAACTTCGCATTGCTTTGAAGCTAATTCATGTGTTTCGAATGAATGTGAAGCTAACTCGTTTGTTTCGCATGCAGTTGAAGCTAAATCATTTATATCGGATTTATTTGAAGCTAAATCATTTGTTTCGCATGGATATGAAGTTAAACCTTCTACTCCGCGTGGATTTGAAGTTAAATCATGTGTTTCGCATGGATTTGAAGCTAACTCGTTTGTTTCGCATGCAGTTGAAGCTAAATCATTTATATCGCATGTATTTGAAGCTAAATCATTTGTTTCGCATGGATTTGAAGCTAAACCTTCTACTTCGCGTTGCTTTGAAGATAAATCATGTGATTCTCATGGATTTGAAGCTGACTCACTTGTTTCACTTCCAGTTGAATCTAAATCATTTATATCGCAAGTATTTGATCTAAATCTTTTTTTTTCGCATGGTTTAGATGCTAACTCGCATGTTTCGCTTCCAGTTGAAGCTAAATCATTTATATCGATAGTATTTGAAGCTAAATCATTTGTTTCGCATGGATTTGAAGCTAAACCTTCTACTTCGCATTGATTTGAAGCTATATGATGTGTTTCGAATGACTGTGAACCTAACTCGTTTGTTTCGCATGCAGTTGAATCTAAATCATTTATATCGGAAGTATTTGAAGCTAAAACATTTGTTTCGCATGGATTTGAAACTAAACCTTCTACTTCGCGTTGCTTTGAAGATAAATCATGTGTTTCGCATGGATTTGAAGCCGACTCACTTGTTTCACTTTCAGTTGAAGCTAAATCATTTATATCGCATGTATTTGAAGCTAAATCATTTGTTTCGCATGGATTTGAAGCAAAACCTTCTACTTCGCCTTGCTTTGAAGACAAATCATGTGTTTCGCATGGATATGATGCTAACTCGTTTGTTTCGCATGCAGTAGAAGCTAAATCATTTATATCGGAAGTATTTGAAGCTATATCATTTGTTTCGCATGGATTTGAAGATAAACCTTCTACTCCGCGTGGATTTGAAGTTAAATCATGTGTTTCGCATGGATTTGAAGCTGACTCACTTGTTTCACTTTCAGTTGAAGCTAAATCATTTATATCGCATGTATTTGAAGCTAAATCATTTGTTTCGCATGGTTTTGAAGCAAAACCTTCTACTTCGCATTGCTTTGAAGACAAATCATGTGTTTCTCATGGATTTGAAGCTAACTCGTTTGTTTCGCATGCAGTTGAATCTAAATCATTTATATCGCTAGTATTTCAAGCTAAATCTTTTTTTTCGCATGGATTAGAATCTAACTCGCTTGTGTCGCTTCCAATTGAAGCTATATCGTTTATATCGCAAGTATTTGAAGCTAAATCATTTGTTTCGCTTGGATTTGAAGCTAAAACTTCTACTCGGCATTGATTTGAATCTAAATCTCGTGTTTTGCATGGATTTGAATCGAACTAGTTTGTTTCGCATGCAGTTGAATCTAAATCATTTATATCCCAAGTATTTGAAGTAAAATCATTTGTTTCGCATGGATTTGAACCAAACCTTCTCCATCGCATTGATTTGAAGATAAATCATGTGTTTCGAATGAATGTGAAGCTGACTCGTTTGTTTCGCATGGATTTGAAGCTATATCGTTTATATCGCAAGTATTTGAAGCTACATCATTTGTTTCGCATGGATTAGAAGCTAACTCGCTTGTTTCGCTTCCAGTTGAAGCTATATCATTTATATCGCTAGTATTTGAAGTTAAATCATTTGTTTCGCATGGATTTGAAGCTAAACCTTCTACTTCGTATTCCTTTGAAGACAAATCATGTGTTTCGCGTGGATTTGAAGCTAACTCGTTTGTTTCGCATGCATTTGAATCTATATCGTTCATATCACAAGTATTTGAAGCTAAATGTTTTTTTTCGCATGAATTAGAGGCTAACTGGCTTGTTTCGCTTCCAATTGAAGCTAAATCATTTATATCGCTAGTATTCGAATGTAAATCATTTGTTTCGCATGGATTAGAAGCTAACTCGCTTGATTCGCTTCCAATTGAAGCTATATCATTTATATCGCTAGTTTTTGAAGTTAAATCATTTGTTTCGCATGGATTTGAAGCTAAACCTTCTACTTCGTATTCTTTTGAAGACAAATCATTTGTTTCGCACGAATGTGAAGCTAACTCGTTTGTCTCGCTTCCAGTTGAAGCTAAATCAATTATATCGCTAGTATTTGAAGGTAAATCATTTGTTTCGCATTGATTTGAAGCTAAACCTTCGACTTCGCACTGATTTGAAGATAAATCATGTGTTTCGAATGACTGTGAAGCTAACTCGTTTGTTTCGCATGCATTTGAAGCTATATCGTTTATATCGCAAGTATTTGAGGCAAAATCATTTGTTTCTCTTGGATTTGAAGCTAAACCTTCTACTTCGCATTGATTTGAAGCTAAATCATGTGTTTCGAATGACTGTGAAGCTATCTCTTTTGTGTCGCATGCATTTGAAGCTATATCGTTTATATCGCAAGTATTTGAAGCTGAATCATTTGTTTCGCATGGATTTGAAGCTAAAACTTGTACTCGGCATTGATTTGAATCTAAATCTAGTGTTTTGCATGGATTTGAATCTAACTTGTTTGTTTCGCATGCAGTTGAATATAAATCATTTATATCCCACGTATTTGAAGCAAAATCATTTGTTTCGCTAGGATTTGAAGCTAAACATTCTACTTCGCATTGATTTGAAGCCTATTCATGTGTTTCGCACGAATGTGAAGCTAACTCGTTTGTCTCGCTTCCAGTTGAAGCTAAATCAATTATATCGGAAGTATTTGAAGCGAAATCATTTATATCGCATGTATTTGAAGCTAAATCATTCGTTTCGCATGGATTTGAAGCTAACTCGCTTGTTTCGCTTCCAGTTAATGCTAAATCATTTATATCGCAAGTATTTGAAGCTGAATCATTTGGTTCGCATGGATTTGAAGCTAACTCGCATGTTTCGCTTCCAGTTGGAGCTGAATCATTTATATCGCAAGTATTTGAAGCTAAATCATTTGTTTCGAATGGATTTGTAGCTAAAACGTCTACTCCGCATTGATTTAAATCTATATCTCGTTTTTCGCATGGATTTGAATCTGACTTGTTTGTTTCGCATGCAGTTGAATCTAAATCATTTATATCGCAAGTATTTGAAGCTAAATCATTCGTTTCGCATGGATTAGAAGCTAACTCGCTTGTTTCGCTTCCAGTTGAAGCTTAATCATTTATGTCGCTTGTATTTGAAGTTAAATCATTTGTTTTACATGGATTTGAAGCTAAACCTTCTACTTCGTGTTCCTTTGAAGACAAATCATGTGTATCGCATGGATTTGAAGCTAACTCGCTTGCTTCGCTTCCAGTTAATGCTAAATCATTTATATCGCAAGTATTTGAAGCTAAATCATGTGTTTCGCATGGATTTGAAGTAAACCTTCTACATCGCATTGATTTGAAGCTAAATCATGTGTTTCGAATGA
The DNA here is from genome assembly GCF_051020955.1 of Megalopta genalis. Lineage (NCBI taxonomy): Eukaryota > Metazoa > Arthropoda > Insecta > Hymenoptera > Halictidae > Megalopta > Megalopta genalis. The sequence goes on along the minus strand of NW_027476518.1, from coordinate 159,007 downwards.
TTGTGAATCTAACTAGTTTGTTTCGAAAACATTTGAAGCTATATCGTTTTTACCGCAAGTATTTGAAGCTAAATCATTTGTTTCGCATGGATGAGAAGCTAACTCGCTTGATTCGCATCTTGTTGAAGCTAAATCATTTATATCGCAAGTATTTGAAGCTAAATCATTTGTTTCGCATGGATTTGAAGCTAACTCGCTTGTTTCACTTCCAGTTGAAGCTAAATCATTTATATCGCAAGTATTTGATCTAAATCTTTTTTTCGCATGGATTAGATGCTAATTCGCATGTTTCGCTTCCAGTTGAAGCTAAATCATTTATATCGCTAGTATTTGAAGCTAAATCATTTGTTGCGTATGGATTTGAAGCTAAACCTTCTAGTTCGCATTCATTTGAAGCTAAATCATGTGTTTCGAATGACTGTGGAGCTAACTCGTTTGTTTCGCATGCATTTGAAGCTATATCGTTTATATCGCAAGTACTTGAAGATCAATCATTTGTTTCTCATGAATTAGCAGCTAACTCGCTTGTTTCGCTTCCAGTTGAAGCTATATCATTTATGTCGCTAGTATTTGAAGTTAAATCATTTGTTTCGAATGGATTTGAAGCTAAACCTTCTACTTCGTATTCCTTTGAAGACAAATCATGTGTATCGCGTTGATTTGAAGCTAACTCGTTTGTTTCGCATGCATTTGAATCGATATATTTTATAACGCAAGTATTTTAAGCTAAATCTTTTTTTTCGCATGGATTAGAAGCTAACTCGCTTGTTTCGCTTCCTGTTGAAGCTATATCATTTATGTCGGTAGTATTTGAAGGTAAATCATTCTTTTCGCATGGATTTGAAACTAAACCTTCTACTTCGCATTGATTTGAAGCGAAATCATGTGTTTCGAATGACTGTGAAGCTAACCCGTTTGTATCGTATGCATTTGAAGCTATATCGTTTATATCGCAAGTATTTGAAGCTAAATCATTTGTTTCGAATGGATTTGTAGCTAAAACGTCTACTCCGCATTGATTTAAATCTATATCTCGTTTTTCGCATGGATTTGAATCTGACTTGTTTGTTTCGCATGCAGTTGAATCTAAATCATTTATATCGGAAGTATTTGAAGCTAAAACATTTGTTTCGCATGGATTTGAAACTAAACCTTCTACTTCGCGTTGCTTTGAAGATAAATCATGTGTTTCGCATGGATTTGAAGCCGACTCACTTGTTTCACTTTCAGTTGAAGCTAAATCATTTATATCGCATGTATTTGAAGCTAAATCATTTGTTTCGCATGGATTTGAAGCAAAACCTTCTACTTCGCCTTGCTTTGAAGACAAATCATGTGTTTCGCATGGATATGATGCTAACTCGTTTGTTTCGCATGCAGTAGAAGCTAAATCATTTATATCGGAAGTATTTGAAGCTATATCATTTGTTTCGCATGGATTTGAAGATAAACCTTCTACTCCGCGTGGATTTGAAGTTAAATCATGTGTTTCGCATGGATTTGAAGCTGACTCACTTGTTTCACTTTCAGTTGAAGCTAAATCATTTATATCGCATGTATTTGAAGCTAAATCATTTGTTTCGCATGGTTTTGAAGCAAAACCTTCTACTTCGCATTGCTTTGAAGACAAATCATGTGTTTCTCATGGATTTGAAGCTAACTCGTTTGTTTCGCATGCAGTTGAATCTAAATCATTTATATCGCTAGTATTTCAAGCTAAATCTTTTTTTTCGCATGGATTAGAATCTAACTCGCTTGTGTCGCTTCCAATTGAAGCTATATCGTTTATATCGCAAGTATTTGAAGCTAAATCATTTGTTTCGCTTGGATTTGAAGCTAAAACTTCTACTCGGCATTGATTTGAATCTAAATCTCGTGTTTTGCATGGATTTGAATCGAACTAGTTTGTTTCGCATGCAGTTGAATCTAAATCATTTATATCCCAAGTATTTGAAGTAAAATCATTTGTTTCGCATGGATTTGAACCAAACCTTCTCCATCGCATTGATTTGAAGATAAATCATGTGTTTCGAATGAATGTGAAGCTGACTCGTTTGTTTCGCATGGATTTGAAGCTATATCGTTTATATCGCAAGTATTTGAAGCTACATCATTTGTTTCGCATGGATTAGAAGCTAACTCGCTTGTTTCGCTTCCAGTTGAAGCTATATCATTTATATCGCTAGTATTTGAAGTTAAATCATTTGTTTCGCATGGATTTGAAGCTAAACCTTCTACTTCGTATTCCTTTGAAGACAAATCATGTGTTTCGCGTGGATTTGAAGCTAACTCGTTTGTTTCGCATGCATTTGAATCTATATCGTTCATATCACAAGTATTTGAAGCTAAATGTTTTTTTTCGCATGAATTAGAGGCTAACTGGCTTGTTTCGCTTCCAATTGAAGCTAAATCATTTATATCGCTAGTATTCGAATGTAAATCATTTGTTTCGCATGGATTAGAAGCTAACTCGCTTGATTCGCTTCCAATTGAAGCTATATCATTTATATCGCTAGTTTTTGAAGTTAAATCATTTGTTTCGCATGGATTTGAAGCTAAACCTTCTACTTCGTATTCTTTTGAAGACAAATCATTTGTTTCGCACGAATGTGAAGCTAACTCGTTTGTCTCGCTTCCAGTTGAAGCTAAATCAATTATATCGCTAGTATTTGAAGGTAAATCATTTGTTTCGCATTGATTTGAAGCTAAACCTTCGACTTCGCACTGATTTGAAGATAAATCATGTGTTTCGAATGACTGTGAAGCTAACTCGTTTGTTTCGCATGCATTTGAAGCTATATCGTTTATATCGCAAGTATTTGAGGCAAAATCATTTGTTTCTCTTGGATTTGAAGCTAAACCTTCTACTTCGCATTGATTTGAAGCTAAATCATGTGTTTCGAATGACTGTGAAGCTATCTCTTTTGTGTCGCATGCATTTGAAGCTATATCGTTTATATCGCAAGTATTTGAAGCTGAATCATTTGTTTCGCATGGATTTGAAGCTAAAACTTGTACTCGGCATTGATTTGAATCTAAATCTAGTGTTTTGCATGGATTTGAATCTAACTTGTTTGTTTCGCATGCAGTTGAATATAAATCATTTATATCCCACGTATTTGAAGCAAAATCATTTGTTTCGCTAGGATTTGAAGCTAAACATTCTACTTCGCATTGATTTGAAGCCTATTCATGTGTTTCGCACGAATGTGAAGCTAACTCGTTTGTCTCGCTTCCAGTTGAAGCTAAATCAATTATATCGGAAGTATTTGAAGCGAAATCATTTATATCGCATGTATTTGAAGCTAAATCATTCGTTTCGCATGGATTTGAAGCTAACTCGCTTGTTTCGCTTCCAGTTAATGCTAAATCATTTATATCGCAAGTATTTGAAGCTGAATCATTTGGTTCGCATGGATTTGAAGCTAACTCGCATGTTTCGCTTCCAGTTGGAGCTGAATCATTTATATCGCAAGTATTTGAAGCTAAATCATTTGTTTCGAATGGATTTGTAGCTAAAACGTCTACTCCGCATTGATTTAAATCTATATCTCGTTTTTCGCATGGATTTGAATCTGACTTGTTTGTTTCGCATGCAGTTGAATCTAAATCATTTATATCGCAAGTATTTGAAGCTAAATCATTCGTTTCGCATGGATTAGAAGCTAACTCGCTTGTTTCGCTTCCAGTTGAAGCTTAATCATTTATGTCGCTTGTATTTGAAGTTAAATCATTTGTTTTACATGGATTTGAAGCTAAACCTTCTACTTCGTGTTCCTTTGAAGACAAATCATGTGTATCGCATGGATTTGAAGCTAACTCGCTTGCTTCGCTTCCAGTTAATGCTAAATCATTTATATCGCAAGTATTTGAAGCTAAATCATGTGTTTCGCATGGATTTGAAGTAAACCTTCTACATCGCATTGATTTGAAGCTAAATCATGTGTTTCGAATGATTGTGAATCTAACTAGTTTGTTTCGAAAACATTTGAAGCTATATCGTTTTTACCGCAAGTATTTGAAGCTAAATCATTTGTTTCGCATGGATGAGAAGCTAACTCGCTTGATTCGCATCTTGTTGAAGCTAAATCATTTATATCGCAAGTATTTGAAGCTAAATCATTTGTTTCGCATGGATTTGAAGCTAACTCGCTTGTTTCACTTCCAGTTGAAGCTAAATCATTTATATCGCAAGTATTTGATCTAAATCTTTTTTTCGCATGGATTAGATGCTAATTCGCATGTTTCGCTTCCAGTTGAAGCTAAATCATTTATATCGCTAGTATTTGAAGCTAAATCATTTGTTGCGTATGGATTTGAAGCTAAACCTTCTAGTTCGCATTCATTTGAAGCTAAATCATGTGTTTCGAATGACTGTGGAGCTAACTCGTTTGTTTCGCATGCATTTGAAGCTATATCGTTTATATCGCAAGTACTTGAAGATCAATCATTTGTTTCTCATGAATTAGCAGCTAACTCGCTTGTTTCGCTTCCAGTTGAAGCTATATCATTTATGTCGCTAGTATTTGAAGTTAAATCATTTGTTTCGAATGGATTTGAAGCTAAACCTTCTACTTCGTATTCCTTTGAAGACAAATCATGTGTATCGCGTTGATTTGAAGCTAACTCGTTTGTTTCGCATGCATTTGAATCGATATATTTTATAACGCAAGTATTTTAAGCTAAATCTTTTTTTTCGCATGGATTAGAAGCTAACTCGCTTGTTTCGCTTCCTGTTGAAGCTATATCATTTATGTCGGTAGTATTTGAAGGTAAATCATTCTTTTCGCATGGATTTGAAACTAAACCTTCTACTTCGCATTGATTTGAAGCGAAATCATGTGTTTCGAATGACTGTGAAGCTAACCCGTTTGTATCGTATGCATTTGAAGCTATATCGTTTATATCGCAAGTATTTGAAGCTAAATCATTTGTTTCGAATGGATTTGTAGCTAAAACGTCTACTCCGCATTGATTTAAATCTATATCTCGTTTTTCGCATGGATTTGAATCTGACTTGTTTGTTTCGCATGCAGTTGAATCTAAATCATTTATATCGCAAGTATTTGAAGCTAAATCATTCGTTTCGCATGGATTTGAAGCTAACTCGCTTGATTCGCTTCCAGTTAATGCTAAATCATTTATATCGCAAGTATTTGAAGCTGAATCATTTGGTTCGCATGGATTTGAAGCTAATCCTTCTACTTCGCGTTGCTTTGAAGATTAATCATGTGTTTCGCATGGATTTGAAGCTAATCCTTCTACTTCGCGTTGCTTTGAAGATTAATCATGTGTTTCGCATGGATTTGAAGCTAACTCGCTTGTTTCACTTCCAGTTGAAGCTAAATCATTTATATCGCAAGTATTTGATCTAAATCTTTTTTTTCGCATGGATTAGATGCTAACTCGCATGTTTTGCTTCCAGTTGAAGCTAAATCATTTATATCGCTAGTATTTGAAGCTAAATCATTTGTTGCGCATGGAGGATTTGAAGCTAAACCTTCTAGTTCGCATTCATTTGAAGCTAAATCATGTGTTTCGAATGACTGTGAAGCTAACTCGTTTGTTTCGCATGCATTTGAAGCTATATCATTTATATCGTAAGTATTGGAAGCTAAATCATTTGTTTCGCATGGATTTGAAGCTAAACCTTCTACTTCGCATTGCTTTGAAGACAAATCATGTGTTTCGCATGGATTTGAAGTTAACTCGTTTGTTTCGCATGCAGTTGATGCTAAACCTTCAACTTCGCATTGCTTTGAAGCTAATTCATGTGTTTCGAATGAATGTGAAGCTAACTCGTTTGTTTCGCATGCAGTTGAAGCTAAATCATTTATATCGGATGTATTTGAAGCTAAATCATTTGTTTCTCTTGGATTTGAACCAAACCTTCTCCATCGCATTGATTTGAAGCTAAATCATGTGTTTCGAATGAATGTGAAGCTAACCCGTTTGTATCGTATGCATTTGAAGCTATATCGTTTATATCGCAAGTATTTGAAGCTAAATCATTTGTTTCGAATGGATTTGTAGCTAAAACGTCTACTCCGCATTGATTTAAATCTATATCTCGTTTTTCGCATGGATTTGAATCTGACTTGTTTGTTTCGCATGCAGTTGAATCTAAATCATTTATATCGCAAGTATTTGAAGCTAAATCATTCGTTTCGCATGGATTTGAAGCTAACTCGCTTGTTTCGCTTCCAGTTAATGCTAAATCATTTATATCGCAAGTATTTGAAGCTGAATCATTTGGTTCGCATGGATTTGAAGCTAACTCGCATGTTTCGCTTCCAGTTGGAGCTGAATCATTTATATCGCAAGTATTTGAAGCTAAATCATTTGTTTCGAATGGATTTATAGCTAAAACGTCTACTCCGCATTGATTTAAATCTATATCTCGTTTTTCGCATGGATTTGAATCTGACTTGTTTGTTTCGCATGCAGTTGAATCTAAATCATTTATATCGCAAGTATTTGAAGCTAAATCATTCGTTTCGCATGGATTAGAAGCTAACTCGCTTGTTTCGCTTCCAGTTGAAGCTTAATCATTTATGTCGCTTGTATTTGAAGTTAAATCATTTGTTTTACATGGATTTGAAGCTAAACCTTCTACTTCGCGTTCCTTTGAAGACAAATCATGTGTATCGCATGGATTTGAAGCTAACTCGCTTGCTTCGCTTCCAGTTAATGCTAAATCATTTATATCGCAAGTATTTGAAGCTGAATCATTTGGTTCGCATGGATTTGAAGCTAACTCGCATGTTTCGCTTCCAGTTGGAGCTGAATCATTTATATCGCAAGTATTTGATGCTAAATCATTTGTTCGCATGGATTTGAAGCTAAACCTTCTACTCCGCATTGATTCGAACTTATATCATGTGTTTCGCATGGGTTAGAAACTAACTCGCTTGTTTCGCTTCAGTTGAAGCAAAATCATTTATATCGCAAGTATTTGAAGCGAAATCATTTGTTTCGCATGGATTTGAAGCTAAACTTCTACTGCGCGTGGATTTGAAGTTAAATCATGTGTTTCGCATGGTTTTGAAGCTAACTCGCCTGATTCGCTTCCAGTTGAAGGTAAATCATTTATATCGCAAGTATTTCAAGCTAAATCATTTGTTTCGCATGGATTTGAAGATAAACCTTCTACTCCGCATTGATTTGAAGCTAAATCTTGTGTTTCGAATGACTGTGAAGCTAACTCGTTTGTTTCGCATGGATTTGAAGCTAAACCTTCTACCTCGCACTGATTTGAAGCTTTGTCATGTGTTTCGCATGGATTTGAATCTAACTCGATTGTTTCGCACGCAGCTGAATCTAAATCATTTATATCGCTAGTATTTGAAGCTAAATCATGTGTTTCGCATGGATTTGAAGTAAACCTTCTACATCGCATTGATTTGAAGCTAAATCATGTGTTTCGAATGAATGTGAATCTAACTAGTTTGTTTCGAAAACATTTGAAGCTATATCGTTTTTACCGCAAGTATTTGAAGCTAAATCATTTGTTTCGCATGGATGAGAAGCTAACTCGCTTGATTCGCATCTTGTTGAAGCTAAATCATTTATATCGCAAGTATTTGAAGCTAAATCGTTTGTTTCGCGTGTATTTGAAGATAATACTGCTACTCCGCATTGATTTGAAGCTAAACCATTTGTTTCGCATGGATTTGAAGCTGAACCATCTACTAGGCATTGCATTGAAGCTAAATCATGTGTTTCGAATGACTGTGAAGCTAACTCGTTTGTTTCGCATCCATTTGAAGCTCTATCGTTTATATCGCAAGTATGTGAAGCTAAATCATTTGTTTCGCATGGATTAGAAGCTAACTCGCTTGTTTCGCTTCCAGTTGAAGCTATATCATTCATATCGCCAGTATTTAGAGTTAAATCATTTGTTTCGCATGGATTTGAAGCTAAACCTTCTACTTCGTATTCCTTTGAAGTCAAATCATGTGCTTCGCGTGGATTTGGAGCTAACTCCTTTGTTTCGCATGCATTTGAATCTATATCGTTTTTATCGCAAGTATTTCAAGCTAAATCTTTTTTTTCGCATGGGTTAGAAGCTAACTCGCTTGTGTCGCTTCCAATTGAAGCTATATCGTTTATATCGCAAGTATTTGAAGCTAAATCATTTGTTTCGCATGGATTTGAAGCTAAAACTTCTACTCGGCATTGATTTGAATCTAAATCTCGTGTTTTGCATGGATTTGAATCGAACTAGTTTGTTTCGCATGCAGTTGAATCTAAATCATTTATATCCCAAGTATTTGAAGCAAAATCATTTGTTTCGCATGGATTTGAATCTAACTTGTTTGTTTCGCATGCAGTTGAATCTGAATCATTTATATCGCAAGTATTTGAAGCAAAATCATTTGTTTCGCTTGGATTTGAAGATAAATCTTCTACTTCCGATTGATTTGAAGCTAAATCATTTGTATCGAATGTATGTGAATCTAAGTTGTTTGTTTCGCATGCAGTTGAATCTAAATCATTTATATCGCAATTATTTGAATCTAAATCATTTGTTTCGCATGGATTTGAAGCAAAAACTTCTACTCGGCATTGATTTGAATCTAAATCTCGTGTTTTGCATGGATTTGAATCTAACATGTTTTTTTCACATGCAGTTGAATCTAAATCATTTATATCGGAAGTATTTGAAGCTAAATTATTTGTTTCGCATGGATTTGAAGCTAAACCTTCTACTTCGCGTTGCTTTGGAGATAAATCATGTGTTTCTTATGCATTTGAATCTGACTCACTTGTTTCACTTCCAGTTGAATCTAAATCATTTATATCGCAAGTATTTGAAGCTAAATCATTTGTTTCGCATGGATTTGAAGCCAAGGCTTTTACCTCGCATTGATTTGATGCTAAATCATGTGTTTCGCATGAATGTCAAGCTAACTCTTTTGTCTCGCTTCCGGTTGAAGCTAAATCATTTATATCGCAAGTATTTGAAGCTAAATCATTTGTTTCGCATGGATTTGAAGCTGAACCTTCTACTTCGCAATACATGGAAGATAAATCATGTGTTTCGCGTGGATTTGAAGCTAACTCGTTTGTTTCGCATGCAGCAAAATCTAAATCATTTATATCGCAAGTATTTGAAGCTAAATCATTTGTTTCGCTTGGATTTGAAGCAAAACCTTTTACTTCGCATTGATTTGAAGCTAAATCATGTCTTTCCAATGAATTTGTAGCTTACTCGTTTGTTTCGCATGCATTTGAAGCTATATCATTTATATTGTAAGTATTGGAAGCTAAATCATTTGTTTCGCATGGATTTGAAGCCAATGGTTTTACCTCGCATTGATTTGAAGCTAAATAATGTGTTTCGCATGAATGTGAAGCTAACTCGTTTGTCTCGCTTTCAGTTGAAGCCAAATCATTTATACCGCTAGAATTTGAAGTTAAATCATTTGTTTTACATGGATTTGAAGCTATACCTTCTACTTCGCATTGATTTGAAGCTAAATCATGTGTTTCGAATGAATGTAAATCTAAGTTGTTTGTTTCGCATGCAGTTGAATCTAAATAATTTATATCGCAAGTAATTGTAGGTAAATCATTTGTTTCGTATGGATTTGAATCCAAAGCTTTTCCCTCGCATGGATTTGAAGCTAAAACTTCTACTCGGCAGTGATTTGAATCTAAATCTCGTGTTTTGCATGGATTTGAATCTAATTTGTTTGTTTCGCATGCAGTTGAATCTAAATCACTTATATCGCAAGTATTTGAAGCAAAATCATTTGTTTCTCTTGGATTTGAAGCTATACCTTCTACTTCGCATTGCTTTGAAGCTAAATCATGTGTTTCGAGTGAATGTGAATCTAAGTTGTTTGTTTCGCATGCAGTTGAATCTAATTCATTTATATCGCAAGTATTTGAAGGTAAATCATTTGTTTCGCATGGATTTGAAGCCAAAGCTTTTCCCTCGCATTGATTTGAAGCTAAATCATGACTTTCGCATGAATGTGAAGCTAACTCGTTTGTCTCGCTTCCAGTTGAAGCTAAATCATTTATATCGCAAGTATTTGAAGCTAAATCATTTGTTTCGCATGGATTTGAAGCCAAACCTTCTACCTCGCACTGATTAGAAGCTTTGTCATGTGTTTCGCGTGGATTTGAATCTAACTCGATTGTTTCGCATGCAGTTGATACTAAATCATTTATATCGCTAGTATTTGAAGGTAAATCATTTGTTTCGCATGGATTTGAACCTAAACCTTCTACTTCGCATTGATTTGAAGATAAATCATGTGTTTCGAATGACTGTGATGCTAACTCGTTTGTTTCGCATGCATTTGAAGATATATCGTTTATATCGCAAGTATTTGAAGCTAAATCATATGTTTCGCGTGGATTTGAAGCTGAAACTTCTACTCGGCATTGATTTGCATCTAAATCTGGTGTTTTGCATGGATTTGAATCTAACTCGCTTGTTTCGCATGCATTTTAAGCTATATCATTTATATCGATAGTATTTGAGGCTAAATCATTTGTTTCGCATGGATTTGAAGCTAAACATTCTACTTCGCATTGATTTGAAGCTAAATCATGTGTTTCGAATGTCTGTGAACCTAACTCGTTTGTTTCGCATGCATTTGGAGCTATATCGTTTATATCGAAAAAACTTGAAGATAAATCATTTGTTTCGCATGGATTAGAAGCTAACTCGTTTGTCTCGCTTCCAGTTGAAGCAAAATCATTTATATCGCTAGAGTTTGAAGTTAAATCATTTGTTTTACATGGATTTGAAGCTATACCTTCTACTTCGCATTGATTTGAAGCTAAATCATGTGTTTCGAATGAATGTAAATCTAAGTTGTTTGTTTCTCATGCAGTTGAATCTAAATAATTTATATCGCAAGTATTTGATGGTAAATCACTTGTTTCGCATGGATTTGAAGCCAAAGCTTTTCCCTCGCATGGATTTGAAGCTAAAACTTCTACTCGGCAGTGATTTGAATCTAAATCTCGTGTTTTGCATGGATTTGAATCTAATTTGTTTGTTTCGCATGCAGTTGAATCTAAATCACTTATATCGCAAGTATTTGAAGCAAAATCATTTGTTTCTCTTGGATTTGAAGCTAAACCTTCTTCTTCGCATTGATTTGAAGCTAAATCACGTGTTTCGAATGAATGTGCAGCTAACTCGTTTGTTTCGCATGCATTTGAAGCTATATCGTTTATATCCCAAGTAGTTGAAGATAAATCTATTGTTTCGCATGGATTAGAAGCTAACTCGCTTGTTTCGCTTCCAGTTGAAGCTATATCATTTATATCGCTAGTATTTGAAGTTAAATCATTTGTTTCGCATGGATTTGAAGCTAAACCTTCTACTTAGTATTCCTTTGAAGACAAATCATGTGTTTCGCTTGGATTTAATGCTAAACCTTCTTCTTCGCATTGATTTGAATCTAAATCATGTGTTTGGAATGAATGTGAAGCTAACTCGTTTGTTTCGCATGCATTTGAAGCTATACCGTTTATATCGCAAGTATTTGAAGCAAAATCATTTGTTTCGCTCGAACTTGAAGCTAAACATTCTACTTCGCATTGATTTGAAACTAAATCATGTGTTTCGCATGAATGTGAAGCTAACTCGCTTGTTTCGCATCCATTTGAAGCTATATCATTTATATCGATAGTATTTGAAGCTAAATCACTTGTTTCGCATGGATTTGAAGCTAAAACTTCTACTCAGCATTGATTTGAATCTAAATCTCGTGTTTTGCATGGATTTGAATCTAACTTGTTTGTTTCGCATGCAGTTGAATCTAAATCATTTATATCGCAAGTATTTGAAGCAAAATCATTTGTTCTCTTGGATTTGAAGCTAAACCTTCTTCTTCGCATTGATTTGAAGCTAAATCATGCGTTTCGAATGAATATGAAGCTAACTCGTTTGTTTCGCATGCATTTGAAGCTACATCGTTTATATCGCAAGTATTTGAAGCTAAATCATTCGTTTCGCATGGATTAGAAGCTAACTCGCTTGTTTCGCTTCCAGTTGAAGCTAAATCATTTATATCGATAGTATTTGAAGCTAAATCATTTGTTTCGCATGGATTTGAAGCTAAACCTTCTACTTCGCATTGATTTGAAGCTAAATCATGTGTTTCGAATGTCTGTGAACCTAACTCGTTTGTATCGCTTGCATTTGAAGCTATATCGTTTACATCGAAAAAACTTGAAGATAAATCGTTTGTTTCGCATGGATCAGAAGCTAACTCGCTTGTTTCGCTTCCAGTTGAAGCTAACTCATTTATATCGCAAGTATTAGAAGTTAAATCATTTGTTTTGCATGGATTTGAAGCCAAAGCTTATACCTCGCATTGATTTGAAGCTAAATCATGTGTTTCGCATGAATGTGAAGCTAGCTCGTTTGTCTCGCTTCCAGTTGAAGCTAAATCATTTATATGGCAAGTATTTGTAGGTAAATCACTTGTTTCGCATGGATTTGAAGCCAAAGCTTTTCCCTCGCATGGATTTGATGCTAAAACTTCTACTCGGCAGTGATTTGAATCTAAATCTCGTGTTTTGCATGGATTTGAATCTAATTTGTTTGTTTCGCATGCAGTTGAATCTAAATCACTTATATCGCAAGTTTTTGAAGCGAAATCATTTGTTTCGCATGGATTTGAAGCTAATCCTTCTACTTCGCGTTGCTTTGAAGATTAATCATGTGTTTCGCATGGATTTGAAGCTAACTCGCTTGTTTCACTTCCAGTTGAAGCTAAATCATTTATATCGCAAGTATTTGATCTAAATCTTTTTTTTCGCATGGATTAGATGCTAACTCGCATGTTTTGCTTCCAGTTGAAGCTAAATCATTTATATCGCTAGTATTTGAAGCTAAATCATTTGTTGCGCATGGATTTGAAGCTAAACCTTCTACTTCGCATTGCTTTGAAGACAAATCATGTGTTTCGCATGGATTTGAAGTTAACTCGTTTGTTTCGCATGCAGTTGATGCTAAACCTTCAACTTCGCATTGCTTTGAAGCTAATTCATGTGTTTCGAATGAATGTGAAGCTAACTCGTTTGTTTCGCATGCAGTTGAAGCTAAATCATTTATATCGGATTTATTTGAAGCTAAATCATTTGTTTCGCATGGATATGAAGTTAAACCTTCTACTCCGCGTGGATTTGAAGTTAAATCATGTGTTTCGCATGGATTTGAAGCTAACTCGTTTGTTTCGCGTGCAGTTGAAGCTAAATCATTTATATCGCATGTATTTGAAGCTAAATCATTTGTTTCGCATGGATTTGAAGCTAAACCTTCTACTTCGCGTTGCTTTGAAGATAAATCATGTGATTCTCATGGATTTGAAGCTGACTCACTTGTTTCACTTCCAGTTGAATCTAAATCATTTATATCGCAAGTATTTGATCTAAATCTTTTTTTTTCGCATGGTTTAGATGCTAACTCGCATGTTTCGCTTCCAGTTGAAGCTAAATCATTTATATCGATAGTATTTGAAGCTAAATCATTTGTTTCGCATGGATTTGAAGCTAAACCTTCTACTTCGCATTGATTTGAAGCTATATGATGTGTTTCGAATGACTGTGAACCTAACTCGTTTGTTTCGCATGCAGTTGAATCTAAATCATTTATATCGGAAGTATTTGAAGCTAAAACATTTGTTTCGCATGGATTTGAAACTAAACCTTCTACTTCGCGTTGCTTTGAAGATAAATCATGTGTTTCGCATGGATTTGAAGCCGACTCACTTGTTTCACTTTCAGTTGAAGCTAAATCATTTATATCGCATGTATTTGAAGCTAAATCATTTGTTTCGCATGGATTTGAAGCAAAACCTTCTACTTCGCCTTGCTTTGAAGACAAATCATGTGTTTCGCATGGATATGATGCTAACTCGTTTGTTTCGCATGCAGTAGAAGCTAAATCATTTATATCGGAAGTATTTGAAGCTATATCATTTGTTTCGCATGGATTTGAAGTTAAACCTTCTACTCCGCGTGGATTTGAAGTTAAATCATGTGTTTCGCATGGATTTGAAGCTGACTCACTTGTTTCACTTTCAGTTGAAGCTAAATCATTTATATCGCATGTATTTGAAGCTAAATCATTTGTTTCGCATGGTTTTGAAGCAAAACCTTCTACTTCGCATTGCTTTGAAGACAAATCATGTGTTTCTCATGGATTTGAAGCTAACTCGTTTGTTTCGCATGCAGTTGAATCTAAATCATTTATATCGCTAGTATTTCAAGCTAAATCTTTTTTTTCGCATGGATTAGAATCTAACTCGCTTGTGTCGCTTCCAATTGAAGCTATATCGTTTATATCGCAAGTATTTGAAGCTAAATCATTTGTTTCGCTTGGATTTGAAGCTAAAACTTCTACTCGGCATTGATTTGAATCTAAATCTCGTGTTTTGCATGGATTTGAATCGAACTAGTTTGTTTCGCATGCAGTTGAATCTAAATCATTTATATCCCAAGTATTTGAAGTAAAATCATTTGTTTCGCATGGATTTGAACCAAACCTTCTCCATCGCATTGATTTGAAGCTAAATCATGTGTTTCGAATGAATGTGAAGCTGACTCGTTTGTTTCGCATGGATTTGAAGCTATATCGTTTATATCGCAAGTATTTGAAGCTACATCATTTGTTTCGCATGGATTAGAAGCTAACTCGCTTGTTTCGCTTCCAGTTGAAGCTATATCATTTATATCGCTAGTATTTGAAGTTAAATCATTTGTTTCGCATGGATTTGAAGCTAAACCTTCTACTTCGTATGCCTTTGAAGACAAATCATGTGTTTCGCGTGGATTTGAAGCTAACTCGTTTGTTTCGCATGCATTTGAATCTATATCGTTCATATCACAAGTATTTGAAGCTAAATGTTTTTTTTCGCATGAATTAGAGGCTAACTGGCTTGTTTCGCTTCCAATTGAAGCTAAATCATTTATATCGCTAGTATTCGAATGTAAATCATTTGTTTCGCATGGATTAGAAGCTAACTCGCTTGATTCGCTTCCAATTGAAGCTATATCATTTATATCGCTAGTTTTTGAAGTTAAATCATTTGTTTCGCATGGATTTGAAGCTAAACCTTCTACTTCGTATTCTTTTGAAGACAAATCATTTGTTTCGCACGAATGTGAAGCTAACTCGTTTGTCTCGCTTCCAGTTGAAGCTAAATCAATTATATCGCTAGTATTTGAAGGTAAATCATTTGTTTCGCATTGATTTGAAGCTAAACCTTCGACTTCGCACTGATTTGAAGATAAATCATGTGTTTCGAATGACTGTGAAGCTAACTCGTTTGTTTCGCATGCATTTGAAGCTATATCGTTTATATCGCAAGTATTTGAGGCAAAATCATTTGTTTCTCTTGGATTTGAAGCTAAACCTTCTACTTCGCATTGATTTGAAGCTAAATCATGTGTTTCGAATGACTGTGAAGCTATCTCTTTTGTGTCGCATGCATTTGAAGCTATATCGTTTATATCGCAAGTATTTGAAGCTGAATCATTTGTTTCGCATGGATTTGAAGCTAAAACTTGTACTCGGCATTGATTTGAATCTAAATCTAGTGTTTTGCATGGATTTGAATCTAACTTGTTTGTTTCGCATGCAGTTGAATATAAATCATTTATATCCCAAGTATTTGAAGCAAAATCATTTGTTTCGCTAGGATTTGAAGCTAAACATTCTACTTCGCATTGATTTGAAGCCTATTCATGTGTTTCGCACGAATGTGAAGCTAACTCGTTTGTCTCGCTTCCAGTTGAAGCTAAATCAATTATATCGGAAGTATTTGAAGCGAAATCATTTATATCGCAAGTATTTGAAGCTAAATCATTCGTTTCGCATGGATTTGAAGCTAACTCGCTTGTTTCGCTTCCAGTTAATGCTAAATCATTTATATCGCAAGTATTTGAAGCTGAATCATTTGGTTCGCATGGATTTGAAGCTAACTCGCATGTTTCGCTTCCAGTTGGAGCTGAATCATTTATATCGCAAGTATTTGAAGCTAAATCATTTGTTTCGAATGGATTTGTAGCTAAAACGTCTACTCCGCATTGATTTAAATCTATATCTCGTTTTTCGCATGGATTTGAATCTGACTTGTTTGTTTCGCATGCAGTTGAATCTAAATCATTTATATCGCAAGTATTTGAAGCTAAATCATTCGTTTCGCATGGATTAGAAGCTAACTCGCTTGTTTCGCTTCCAGTTGAAGCTTAATCATTTATGTCGCTTGTATTTGAAGTTAAATCATTTGTTTTACATGGATTTGAAGCTAAACCTTCTACTTCGTGTTCCTTTGAAGACAAATCATGTGTATCGCATGGATTTGAAGCTAACTCGCTTGCTTCGCTTCCAGTTAATGCTAAATCATTTATATCGCAAGTATTTGAAGCTAAATCATGTGTTTCGCATGGATTTGAAGTAAACCTTCTACATCGCATTGATTTGAAGCTAAATCATGTGTTTCGAATGATTGTGAATCTAACTAGTTTGTTTCGAAAACATTTGAAGCTATATCGTTTTTACCGCAAGTATTTGAAGCTAAATCATTTGTTTCGCATGGATGAGAAGCTAACTCGCTTGATTCGCATCTTGTTGAAGCTAAATCATTTATATCGCAAGTATTTGAAGCTAAATCATTTGTTTCGCATGGATTTGAAGCTAACTCGCTTGTTTCACTTCCAGTTGAAGCTAAATCATTTATATCGCAAGTATTTGATCTAAATCTTTTTTTCGCATGGATTAGATGCTAATTCGCATGTTTCGCTTCCAGTTGAAGCTAAATCATTTATATCGCTAGTATTTGAAGCTAAATCATTTGTTGCGTATGGATTTGAAGCTAAACCTTCTAGTTCGCATTCATTTGAAGCTAAATCATGTGTTTCGAATGACTGTGGAGCTAACTCGTTTGTTTCGCATGCATTTGAAGCTATATCGTTTATATCGCAAGTACTTGAAGATGAATCATTTGTTTCTCATGAATTAGCAGCTAACTCGCTTGTTTCGCTTCCAGTTGAAGCTATATCATTTATGTCGCTAGTATTTGAAGTTAAATCATTTGTTTCGAATGGATTTGAAGCTAAACCTTCTACTTCGTATTCCTTTGAAGACAAATCATGTGTATCGCGTTGATTTGAAGCTAACTCGTTTGTTTCGCATGCATTTGAATCGATATATTTTATAACGCAAGTATTTTAAGCTAAATCTTTTTTTTCGCATGGATTAGAAGCTAACTCGCTTGTTTCGCTTCCTGTTGAAGCTATATCATTTATGTCGGTAGTATTTGAAGGTAAATCATTCTTTTCGCATGGATTTGAAACTAAACCTTCTACTTCGCATTGATTTGAAGCGAAATCATGTGTTTCGAATGACTGTGAAGCTAACCCGTTTGTATCGTATGCATTTGAAGCTATATCGTTTATATCGCAAGTATTTGAAGCTAAATCATTTGTTTCGAATGGATTTGTAGCTAAAACGTCTACTCCGCATTGATTTAAATCTATATCTCGTTTTTCGCATGGATTTGAATCTGACTTGTTTGTTTCGCATGCAGTTGAATCTAAATCATTTATATCGCAAGTATTTGAAGCTAAATCATTCGTTTCGCATGGATTTGAAGCTAACTCGCTTGTTTCGCTTCCAGTTAATGCTAAATCATTTATATCGCAAGTATTTGAAGCTGAATCATTTGGTTCGCATGGTTTTGAAGCTAATCCTTCTACTTCGCGTTGCTTTGAAGATTAATCATGTGTTTCGCATGGATTTGAAGCTAATCCTTCTACTTCGCGTTGCTTTGAAGATTAATCATGTGTTTCGCATGGATTTGAAGCTAACTCGCTTGTTTCACTTCCAGTTGAAGCTAAATCATTTATATCGCAAGTATTTGATCTAAATCTTTTTTTTCGCATGGATTAGATGCTAACTCGCATGTTTTGCTTCCAGTTGAAGCTAAATCATTTATATCGCTAGTATTTGAAGCTAAATCATTTGTTGCGCATGGATTTGAAGCTAAACCTTCTAGTTCGCATTCATTTGAAGCTAAATCATGTGTTTCGAATGACTGTGAAGCTAACTCGTTTGTTTCGCATGCATTTGAAGCTATATCATTTATATCGTAAGTATTGGAAGCTAAATCATTTGTTTCGCATGGATTTGAAGCTAAACCTTCTACTTCGCATTGCTTTGAAGACAAATCATGTGTTTCGCATGGATTTGAAGTTAACTCGTTTGTTTCGCATGCAGTTGATGCTAAACCTTCAACTTCGCATTGCTTTGAAGCTAATTCATGTGTTTCGAATGAATGTGAAGCTAACTCGTTTGTTTCGCATGCAGTTGAAGCTAAATCATTTATATCGGATGTATTTGAAGCTAAATCATTTGTTTCTCTTGGATTTGAACCAAACCTTCTCCATCGCATTGATTTGAAGCTAAATCATGTGTTTCGAATGAATGTGAAGCTAACCCGTTTGTATCGTATGCATTTGAAGCTATATCGTTTATATCGCAAGTATTTGAAGCTAAATCATTTGTTTCGAATGGATTTGTAGCTAAAACGTCTACTCCGCATTGATTTAAATCTATATCTCGTTTTTCGCATGGATTTGAATCTGACTTGTTTGTTTCGCATGCAGTTGAATCTAAATCATTTATATCGCAAGTATTTGAAGCTAAATCATTCGTTTCGCATGGATTTGATGCTAACTCGCTTGTTTCGCTTCCAGTTAATGCTAAATCATTTATATCGCAAGTATTTGAAGCTGAATCATTTGGTTCGCATGGATTTGAAGCTAACTCGCATGTTTCGCTTCCAGTTGGAGCTGAATCATTTATATCGCAAGTATTTGAAGCTAAATCATTTGTTTCGAATGGATTTATAGCTAAAACGTCTACTCCGCATTGATTTAAATCTATATCTCGTTTTTCGCATGGATTTGAATCTGACTTGTTTGTTTCGCATGCAGTTGAATCTAAATCATTTATATCGCAAGTATTTGAAGCTAAATCATTCGTTTCGCATGGATTAGAAGCTAACTCGCTTGTTTCGCTTCCAGTTGAAGCTTAATCATTTATGTCGCTTGTATTTGAAGTTAAATCATTTGTTTTACATGGATTTGAAGCTAAACCTTCTACTTCGCGTTCCTTTGAAGACAAATCATGTGTATCGCATGGATTTGAAGCTAACTCGCTTGCTTCGCTTCCAGTTAATGCTAAATCATTTATATCGCAAGTATTTGAAGCTGAATCATTTGGTTCGCATGGATTTGAAGCTAACTCGCATGTTTCGCTTCCAGTTGGAGCTGAATCATTTATATCGCAAGTATTTGATGCTAAATCATTTGTTTCGCATGGATTTGAAGCTAAACCTTCTACTCCGCATTGATTCGAACTTATATCATGTGTTTCGCATGGGTTAGAAACTAACTCGCTTGTTTCGCTTCCAGTTGAAGCAAAATCATTTATATCGCAAGTATTTGAAGCGAAATCATTTGTTTCGCATGGATTTGAAGCTAAACCTTCTACTGCGCGTGGATTTGAAGTTAAATCATGTGTTTCGCATGGTTTTGAAGCTAACTCGCCTGATTCGCTTCCAGTTGAAGGTAAATCATTTATATCGCAAGTATTTCAAGCTAAATCATTTGTTTCGCATGGATTTGAAGATAAACCTTCTACTCCGCATTGATTTGAAGCTAAATCTTGTGTTTCGAATGACTGTGAAGCTAACTCGTTTGTTTCGCATGGATTTGAAGCTAAACCTTCTACCTCGCACTGATTTGAAGCTTTGTCATGTGTTTCGCATGGATTTGAATCTAACTCGATTGTTTCGCACGCAGCTGAATCTAAATCATTTATATCGCTAGTATTTGAAGCTAAATCATGTGTTTCGCATGGATTTGAAGTAAACCTTCTACATCGCATTGATTTGAAGCTAAATCATGTGTTTCGAATGAATGTGAATCTAACTAGTTTGTTTCGAAAACATTTGAAGCTATATCGTTTTTACCGCAAGTATTTGAAGCTAAATCATTTGTTTCGCATGGATGAGAAGCTAACTCGCTTGATTCGCATCTTGTTGAAGCTAAATCATTTATATCGCAAGTATTTGAAGCTAAATCGTTTGTTTCGCGTGTATTTGAAGATAATACTGCTACTCCGCATTGATTTGAAGCTAAACCATTTGTTTCGCATGGATTTGAAGCTGAACCATCTACTAGGCATTGCATTGAAGCTAAATCATGTGTTTCGAATGACTGTGAAGCTAACTCGTTTGTTTCTCATCCATTTGAAGCTCTATCGTTTATATCGCAAGTATGTGAAGCTAAATCATTTGTTTCGCATGGATTAGAAGCTAACTCGCTTGTTTCGCTTCCAGTTGAAGCTATATCATTCATATCGCCAGTATTTAGAGTTAAATCATTTGTTTCGCATGGATTTGAAGCTAAACCTTCTACTTCGTATTCCTTTGAAGTCAAATCATGTGCTTCGCGTGGATTTGGAGCTAACTCCTTTGTTTCGCATGCATTTGAATCTATATCGTTTTTATCGCAAGTATTTCAAGCTAAATCTTTTTTTTCGCATGGGTTAGAAGCTAACTCGCTTGTGTCGCTTCCAATTGAAGCTATATCGTTTATATCGCAAGTATTTGAAGCTAAATCATTTGTTTCGCATGGATTTGAAGCTAAAACTTCTACTCGGCATTGATTTGAATCTAAATCTCGTGTTTTGCATGGATTTGAATCGAACTAGTTTGTTTCGCATGCAGTTGAATCTAAATCATTTATATCCCAAGTATTTGAAGCAAAATCATTTGTTTCGCATGGATTTGAATCTAACTTGTTTGTTTCGCATGCAGTTGAATCTGAATCATTTATATCGCAAGTATTTGAAGCAAAATCATTTGTTTCGCTTGGATTTGAAGATAAATCTTCTACTTCGGATTGATTTGAAGCTAAATCATTTGTATCGAATGTATGTGAATCTAAGTTGTTTGTTTCGCATGCAGTTGAATCTAAATCATTTATATCGCAATTATTTGAATCTAAATCATTTGTTTCGCATGGATTTGAAGCAAAAACTTCTACTCGGCATTGATTTGAATCTAAATCTCGTGTTTTGCATGGATTTGAATCTAACATGTTTTTTTCACATGCAGTTGAATCTAAATCATTTATATCGGAAGTATTTGAAGCTAAATTATTTGTTTCGCATGGATTTGAAGCTAAACCTTCTACTTCGCGTTGCTTTGGAGATAAATCATGTGTTTCTTATGCATTTGAATCTGACTCACTTGTTTCACTTCCAGTTGAATCTAAATCATTTATATCGCAAGTATTTGAAGCTAAATCATTTATTTCGCATGGATTTGAAGCCAAGGCTTTTACCTCGCATTGATTTGATGCTAAATCATGTGTTTCGCATGAATGTCAAGCTAACTCTTTTGTCTCGCTTCCGGTTGAAGCTAAATCATTTATATCGCAAGTATTTGAAGCTAAATCATTTGTTTCGCATGGATTTGAAGCTGAACCTTCTACTTCGCAATACATGGAAGATAAATCATGTGTTTCGCGTGGATTTGAAGCTAACTCGTTTGTTTCGCATGCAGCAAAATCTAAATCATTTATATCGCAAGTATTTGAAGCTAAATCATTTGTTTCGCTTGGATTTGAAGCAAAACCTTTTACTTCGCATTGATTTGAAGCTAAATCATGTCTTTCCAATGAATTTGTAGCTTACTCGTTTGTTTCGCATGCATTTGAAGCTATATCATTTATATTGTAAGTATTGGAAGCTAAATCATTTGTTTCGCATGGATTTGAAGCCAATGGTTTTACCTCGCATTGATTTGAAGCTAAATAATGTGTTTCGCATGAATGTGAAGCTAACTCGTTTGTCTCGCTTTCAGTTGAAGCCAAATCATTTATACCGCTAGAATTTGAAGTTAAATCATTTGTTTTACATGGATTTGAAGCTATACCTTCTACTTCGCATTGATTTGAAGCTAAATCATGTGTTTCGAATGAATGTAAATCTAAGTTGTTTGTTTCGCATGCAGTTGAATCTAAATAATTTATATCGCAAGTATTTGTAGGTAAATCATTTGTTTCGTATGGATTTGAATCCAAAGCTTTTCCCTCGCATGGATTTGAAGCTAAAACTTCTACTCGGCAGTGATTTGAATCTAAATCTCGTGTTTTGCATGGATTTGAATCTAATTTGTTTGTTTCGCATGCAGTTGAATCTAAATCACTTATATCGCAAGTATTTGAAGCAAAATCATTTGTTTCTCTTGGATTTGAAGCTATACCTTCTACTTCGCATTGCTTTGAAGCTAAATCATGTGTTTCGAGTGAATGTGAATCTAAGTTGTTTGTTTCGCATGCAGTTGAATCTAATTCATTTATATCGCAAGTATTTGAAGGTAAATCATTTGTTTCGCATGGATTTGAAGCCAAAGCTTTTCCCTCGCATTGATTTGAAGCTAAATCATGACTTTCGCATGAATGTGAAGCTAACTCGTTTGTCTCGCTTCCAGTTGAAGCTAAATCATTTATATCGCAAGTATTTGAAGCTAAATCATTTGTTTCGCATGGATTTGAAGCCAAACCTTCTACCTCGCACTGATTAGAAGCTTTGTCATGTGTTTCGCGTGGATTTGAATCTAACTCGATTGTTTCGCATGCAGTTGATACTAAATCATTTATATCGCTAGTATTTGAAGGTAAATCATTTGTTTCGCATGGATTTGAACCTAAACCTTCTACTTCGCATTGATTTGAAGATAAATCATGTGTTTCGAATGACTGTGATGCTAACTCGTTTGTTTCGCATGCATTTGAAGATATATCGTTTATATCGCAAGTATTTGAAGCTAAATCATATGTTTCGCGTGGATTTGAAGCTGAAACTTCTACTCGGCATTGATTTGCATCTAAATCTGGTGTTTTGCATGGATTTGAATCTAACTCGCTTGTTTCGCATGCATTTTAAGCTATATCATTTATATCGATAGTATTTGAGGCTAAATCATTTGTTTCGCATGGATTTGAAGCTAAACATTCTACTTCGCATTGATTTGAAGCTAAATCATGTGTTTCGAATGTCTGTGAACCTAACTCGTTTGTTTCGCATGCATTTGGAGCTATATCGTTTATATCGAAAAAACTTGAAGATAAATCATTTGTTTCGCATGGATTAGAAGCTAACTCGTTTGTCTCGCTTCCAGTTGAAGCAAAATCATTTATATCGCTAGAGTTTGAAGTTAAATCATTTGTTTTACATGGATTTGAAGCTATACCTTCTACTTCGCATTGATTTGAAGCTAAATCATGTGTTTCGAATGAATGTAAATCTAAGTTGTTTGTTTCTCATGCAGTTGAATCTAAATAATTTATATCGCAAGTATTTGATGGTAAATCACTTGTTTCGCATGGATTTGAAGCCAAAGCTTTTCCCTCGCATGGATTTGAAGCTAAAACTTCTACTCGGCAGTGATTTGAATCTAAATCTCGTGTTTTGCATGGATTTGAATCTAATTTGTTTGTTTCGCATGCAGTTGAATCTAAATCACTTATATCGCAAGTATTTGAAGCAAAATCATTTGTTTCTCTTGGATTTGAAGCTAAACCTTCTTCTTCGCATTGATTTGAAGCTAAATCACGTGTTTCGAATGAATGTGCAGCTAACTCGTTTGTTTCGCATGCATTTGAAGCTATATCGTTTATATCCCAAGTAGATGAAGATAAATCTATTGTTTCGCATGGATTAGAAGCTAACTCGCTTGTTTCGCTTCCAGTTGAAGCTATATCATTTATATCGCTAGTATTTGAAGTTAAATCATTTGTTTCGCATGGATTTGAAGCTAAACCTTCTACTTAGTATTCCTTTGAAGACAAATCATGTGTTTCGCTTGGATTTAATGCTAAACCTTCTTCTTCGCATTGATTTGAATCTAAATCATGTGTTTGGAATGAATGTGAAGCTAACTCGTTTGTTTCGCATGCATTTGAAGCTATACCGTTTATATCGCAAGTATTTGAAGCAAAATCATTTGTTTCGCTCGAACTTGAAGCTAAACATTCTACTTCGCATTGATTTGAAACTAAATCATGTGTTTCGCATGAATGTGAAGCTAACTCGCTTGTTTCGCATCCATTTGAAGCTATATCATTTATATCGATAGTATTTGAAGCTAAATCACTTGTTTCGCATGGATTTGAAGCTAAACCTTCTACTTCGCATTGATTTGAAACTAAATCATGTGTTTCGAATGTCTGTGAACCTAACTCGTTTGTATCGCATGCATTTGAAGCTATATCGTTTACATCGCAAGTATTTGAAGCTAAATCATATGTTTCGCATGGATTTGAAGCTAAAACTTCTACTCGGCGGTGATTTGAATCTGAATCTTGTGTTTTGCATGGATTTGAATCTAACTTGTTTGTTTCGCATGCAGTTGAATCTAAATCATTTATATCGCAAGTATTTGAAGCAAAATCATTTGTTTCTCCTGGATTTGAAGCTAAACCTTCTTCTTCGCATTGATTTGAAGCTAAATCATGTGTTTCGAATGAATGTGAAGCTAACTCGTTTGTTTCGCATGCATTTGAAGCTATATCGATTATATCCCAAGTACTTGAAGATAAATCTATTGTTTCGCTTCCAGTTGAAGCTAAATCATTTATATCGCTAGTATTTGAAGGTAAATCATTTGTTTCGCATGGATTTGAAGCTAAACCTTCTACTTCGCATTGTTTTGAAGATAAATCATGTGTTTCGAATGACTGTGAAGCTAACTCGTTTGTTTCGCATGCATTTGAAGATATACCGTTTATATCGCAAGTATTTGAAGCTAAATCATATGTTTCGCATGGATTTGAAGCTGAAACTTCTACTCGGCATTGATTTGAATTTAAATCTCGTGTTTTGCATGTATTTGAATCTAACTTGTTTGTTTCGCATGCAGTTGAATCTAAATCATTTATATCGCAAGTATTTGAAGCAAAACCATTTGTTTCGCTTGGACTTGAAGCTAAACCTTCTACTTCGCATTGATTTGAAACTAAAACATGTGTTTCGCATGAATGTGAAGCTAACTCGTTTGTCTCGCTTCCAGTTGAAGGCAAATCATTTATACCGCTAGAATTTGAAGTTAAATCATTTGTTTTACATGGATTTGAAGCTATACCTTCTACTTCGAATTGATTTGAAGCTAAAGCATGTGTTTCGAATGAATATAAATCTAAGTTGTTTGTTTCGCATGCAGTTGAATCTAAATCATTTATATCCCAAGTATTTGAAGCAAAATCATTTGTTTCGCTTGGATTTGAAGCTAAACCTCCTACATCGCATCGATTTGAAGCTAAATCATGTGTTTCGCATGAATGTGAAGCTAAATCATGTGTTTCGTATGAATGTGAAGCTAACTCGTTTGTCTCGCTTCCAGTTGAAGCCAAATCATTTATATCGCTAGAATTTGAAGTTAAATCATTTGTTTTACATGGATTTGAAGCTATACCTTCTACTTCGCATTGATTTGAAGCTAAATCATGTGTTTCGAATGAATGTAAATCTAAGTTGTTTGTTTCGCATGCAGTTGAATCTAAATAATTTATATCGCAAGTATTTGAAGGTAAATCACTTGTTTCGCATGGATTTGAAGCCAAAGCTTTTCCCTCGCATGGATTTGAAGCTAAACCTTCTACTTCGCATTGATTTGAAACTAAATCATGTGTTTCGAATGTCTGTGAACCTAACTCGTTTGTATCGCATGCATTTGAAGCTATATCGTTTATATCGAAAAAATTGAAGATAAATCGTTTGTTTCGCATGGATTAGAAGCTAACTCGCTTGTTTCGCTTCCAGTTGAAGTTAAATCATTTATATCGCAAGTATTTGAAGCTAAATCATTTGGTTCGCATGGATTTGAAGCTAAACCTTCTACTTCGCATTGCTTTGAACCTAAGTCATGTGTTTCGAATGAATGTGAAGCTAACTCGTTTGTCTCGCTTCCAGTTGAAGCTAAATCATTTATATCGCAAGTATTTGAAGGTAAATCATTTGTTTCGCATGGATTTGAAGCCAAAGCTTTTCCCTCGCATTGATTTGAAGCTAAATCATGTGTTTCGCATGAATGTGAATCTAACTCGATTGTTTCGCATGCAGTTGAAGCTAAATCATTTATATCGCTAGTATTTGAAGGTAAATCATTTGTTTCGCATGGATTTGAAGCTAAACCTTCTACTTCGCAATGTTTTGAAGATAAATCATGTGTTTCGAATGACTGTGAAGCTAACTCGTTTGTTTCGCATGCATTTGAAGATATACCATTTATATCGCAAGTATTTGAAGCTAAATCATATGTTTCGCATGGATTTGAAGCTGAAACTACTACTCGGCATTGATTTGAATCTAAATCTGGTGTTTTGCATGTATTTGAATCTAACTTGTTTGTTTCGCATGCAGTTGAATCTAAATCATTTATATCGCAAGTATTTGAAGCAAAATCATTTGTTTCTCTTGGATTTGAAGCTAAACCTTCTTCTTCGCATTGATTTGAAGCTAAATCATGTGTTTCGAATGAATGTGCAGCTAACTCGTTTGTTTCGCATGCATTTGAAGCTATATCGTTTATATCCCAAGTAGTTGTATCTAAATCTATTGTTTCGCATGGATTAGAAGCTAACTCGCTTGTTTCGCTTCCAGTTGAAGCTATATCATTTATATCGCTAGTATTTGAAGTTAAATCATTTGTTTCGCATGGATTTGAAGCTAAACCTTCTACTTAGTATTCCTTTGAAGACAAATCATGTGTTTCGCTTGGATTTAATGCTAAACCTTCTTCTTCGCATTGATTTGAAGCTAAATCATGTGTTTGGAATGAATGTGAAGCTAACTCGTTTGTTTCGCATGCATTTGAAGCTATACCGTTTATATCGCAAGTATTTGAAGCAAAATCATTTGTTTCGCTTGGACTTGAAGCTAAACATTCTACTTCGCATTGATTTGAAACTAAATCATGTGTTTCGAATGTCTGTGAACCTAACTCGTTTGTATCGCATGCATTTGAAGCTATATCGTTTACATCGCAAGTATTTGAAGCTAAATCATATGTTTCGCATGGATTTGAAGCTAAAACTTCTACTCAGCGGTGATTTGAATCTAAATCTCGTGTTTTGCATGGATTTGAATCTAACTTGTTTGTTTCGCATGCAGTTGAATCTAAATCATTTATATCGCAAGTATTTGAAGCAAAATCATTTGTTTCTCTTGGATTTGAAGCTAAACCTTCTTCTTCGCATTGAGTTGAAGCTAAATCATGTGTTTCGAATGAATGTGAAGCTAACTCGTTTGTTTCGCATGCATTTGAAGCTATATCGTTTATATCCCAAGTACTTGAAGATAAATCTATTGTTTCGCTTCCAGTTGAAGCTAAATCATTTATATCGCTAGTATTTGAAGGTAAATCATTTGTTTCGCATGGATGTGAAGCTAAACCTTCTACTTCGCATTGTTTTGAAGATAAATCATGTGTTTCGAATGACTGTGAAGCTAACTCGTTTGTTTCGCATGCATTTGAAGATATACCGTTTATATCGCAAGTATTTGAAGCTAAATCATATGTTTCGCATGGATTTGAAGCTGAAACTTCTACTCGGCATTGATTTGAATTTAAATCTCGTGTTTTGCATGTATTTGAATCTAACTTGTTTGTTTCGCATGCAGTTGAATCTAAATCATTTATATCGCAAGTATTTGAAGCAAAACCATTTGTTTCGCTTGGACTTGAAGCTAAACCTTCTACTTCGCATTGATTTGAAACTAAAACATGTGTTTGGAATGAATGTGAAGCTAACTCGTTTGTTTCGCATGCATTTGAAGCTATACCGTTTATATCGCAAGTATTTGAAGCTAAATCATTCGTTTCGCATGGATTAGAAGCTAACTCGCTTGTTTCGCATTCAGTTGATGCTAAATCATTTATATCGCTAGTATTTGCAGGTAAATCATTTGTTTCGCATGGATTTGAAGCTAAACCTTCTACTTCGCATTGATTTGAATCTAAATCTCGTGTTTTGCATGGATTTGAATCTAACTTGTTTGTTTCGCATGCAGTTGAATCTAAATAATTTATATCGCAAGTATTTGAAGGTAAATCACTTGTTTCGCATGGATTTGAAGCCAAAGCTTTTCCCTCGCATGGATTTGAAGCTAAACCTTCTACTTCTCATTGCTTTGAACCTAAGTCATGTGTTTCGAATGAATGTGAAGCTAACTCGTTTTTATCGCATGCATTTGAAGCTATATCGTTTATGTCGCAAGTATTTGAAGCTAAATCATTTGTTTCGCGTGGATTTGTAGCTAAAACTTCTACTCGGCATTGATTTCAATCTAAGTCTCGTGTTATGCATGTATTTGAATCTAACTTGTTTGTTTCGCATGCAGTTGAATCTAAATCATTTATATCCCAAGTATTTGAAGCAAAATCATTTGTTTCGCTTGGATTTGAAGCTAAACCTCCTACATCGCATCGATTTGAAGCTAAATCATGTGTTTCGCATGAATGTGAAGCTAAATCATGTGTTTCGTATGAATGTGAAGCTAACTCGTTTGTCTCGCTTCCAGTTGAAGCCAAATCATTTATATCGCTAGAATTTGAAGTTAAATCATTTGTTTTACATGGATTTGAAGCTATACCTTCTACTTCGCATTGATTTGAAGCTAAATCATGTTTTTCGAATGAATGTAAATCTAAGTTGTTTGTTTCGCATGCAGTTGAATCTAAATAATTTATATCGCAAGTATTTGAAGGTAAATCACTTGTTTCGCATGGATTTGAAGTCAAAGCTTTTCCCTCGCATGGATTTGAAGCTAAACCTTCTACTTCGCATTGATTTGAAGCTAAATCATGTGTTTCGAATGTCTGTGAACCTAACTCGTTTGTATCGCATGCATTTGAAGCTATATCGTTTATATCGAAAAAATTGAAGATAAATCGTTTGTTTCGCATGGATTAGAAGCTAACTCGCTTGTTTCGCTTCCAGTTGAAGCTAAATCATTTATATCGCTAGTATTCGAAGGTAAATTATTTGTTTCGCATGGATTTGAAGCTAAACCTTCTACGTCGCATTGATTTGAAGCTAAATCATGTGTTTCGAATGACTGTGTAGCTTACTCGTTTGTTTCGCATGCATTTGAATCAATATCGTTTATATCACAAATATTTTAAGCTAAATCATTTGTTTCGCATGGATTTGAAGCTAAAATTTCTACTCGGCAGTGATTTGAATCTAAATCTCGTGTTTTGCATGGATTTGAATCTAATTTGTTTGTTTCGCATGCAGTTGAATCTAAATCATTTATATCGCAAGTATTTGAAGCAAAATCATTTGTTTCTCTTGGATTTGAAACTAAACCTTCTTCTTCGAATTGATTTGAAGCTAAATCATGTGTTTCGAATGAATGTGCAGCTAACTCGTTTGTTTCGCATGCATTTGAAGCTATATCGTTTATATCCCAAGTACTTGAAGATAAATCTATTGTTTCGCATGGATTAGAAGCTAACTCGCTTGTTTCGCTTCCAGTTGAAGCTATATCATTTATATCGCTAGTATTTGAAGTTAAATCATTTGTTTCGCATGGATTTGAAGCTAAACCTTCTACTTAGTATTCCTTTGAAGACAAATCATGTGTTTCGCTTGGATTTAATGCTAAACCTTCTTCTTCGCATTGATTTGAAGCTAAATCATGTGTTTGGAATGAATGTGAAGCTAACTCGTTTGTTTCGCATGCATTTGAAGCTATACCGTTTATATCGCAAGTATTTGAAGCTAAATCATTCGTTTCGCATGGATTAGAAGCTAACTCGCTTGTTTCGCTTCCAGTTGAAGTTAAATCATTTATATCGCTAGTATTTGAAGTTAAATCATTTGTTTTACATGGATTTGAAGCTAAACCGTCTACTTCGTATTCCTTTGAAGACAAATCATGTGTTTCGCATGGATTTGAAGCTAAACCTTCTACTTCGCATTGCTTTGAACCTAAGTCATGTGTTTCGAATGAATGTGAAGCTAACTCGTTTGTATCGCATGCATTTGAAGCTATATCATTTATATCGCAAGTATTTGAAGCAAAATCATTTGTTTCTCTTGGATTTGATGCTAAACCGTTTACTTCACAGTGATTTGACGATAAATCATGTGTGTCGAATGAATGTGATGCTAACTCGTTTGTTTCGCATGCATTTGAAGCTATATCGTTTATATCGCAAGTATTTGAAGCTAAATCATGTGTTTCGCATGCATTTGACGCTAAACCTTATACTCCGCATTAATTTGAAGCTAATTCACGTATTTCGCATGGATTCGAAGCTAACTCGTTTGTTTTTCATGGATTGGAAGCTTAACCTTCTTCTTCGCATTGATCTGAAGCTAAATCATGTGTTTCGCATGGATTTGAAGCTAACTCAATGTTTCGCATGCAGTTGAAGCTAAATCATTTATATCGCAAGTTTTTGAAGCTAAATAATTTGTTTCTAATGGATTTGAAGCTAAACCTTCTACTTCGCATTGATTGTAAGCTAAATCAATTCTATCGCATGGATTTGAAGCTAAACCTTCTTCTCCGCATTGATTTGAAGCTAAATCAGGTGGGCCGCATGGATTTGAAGCTGACTCGCTTGTTTCGCTTCTAGTAGAAGATAAATCATTTATATCGCAAGTATTTGGAGCTAAATCATGTATTTCACATGGATTTGAAGCTAACTCGTTTGTTTCGCATGCAGTTGAATCTAAATCATCTATATCGCAAGTATTTGAAGCTAAATCATTTGTTTCGCATGGATTTTAAGCTAAACTTTCTACTTCGCGTTGCTTTGAAGATAAATCATGTGTTTGGCATGGATTTGAAGCTGACTCACTTGTTTCACTTCCAGTTGAAGCTAAATCATTTATATCGCATGTATTTGAAGCTAAATCATTTGTTTCGCATGGATTTGAAGCTAAACCTTCTACTTCGCATTGATTTGAACCTAAGTCATGAGTTTCGAATGAATGTGATGATAACTCGTATGTATCGCATGCATTTGAAGCTATATCGTTTATATCGCAAGTATTTGAAGCTAAATCATTTGTTTCGCATGGATTTGTAGCTAAAACTTCTACTCCGTATTGATTTAAATCTAAATCTCGTTTTTCGCATGGATTTGAATCTACTTGTTTGTCTCGCATGCAGTTGAATCTAAATCATTTATATCGCAAGTATTGGAAGCTAAATCATTTGATTCGCATGGATTTGAAGCTAAACCTTCTACCTCGCATTGCTTTGAAGACAAATCATGTGTTTCGCATGGATTTGAAGCTAACTCGTTTGTTTCGCATGCAGTTGAAGCTAAATCATTTATATCGGAAGTATTTGAAGCTAAATCATTTGTTTCGCAAGGATTTGTAGTTAAACCTTCTACTCCGCGTGGATTTGAAGTTAAATCATGTGTTTCGCATGGATTTGAAGCTAAAACTTCTACTCGGCATTAATTTGTATCTAAATCTCGTGTTTTGCATGGATTTGAATCTAACTTGTTTGCTTCGCATGGAGTTGAATCTAAATCATTTATATCGCCAGTATTTGAAGCAAAATCATTTTTTTCTCTTGGATTTGATTCTAAACCTTTTACTTCGCATTGATTTGAAGCTAAATCATTTGTTTCGAATGAATGTGAAGCTAACTTGTTTGTTTCGCATGCATTTGAATCTGTTTCGTTTATATCGCAAGTATTTGAAGCTAAATCTTTTTTTCACATGAATTAGAAGCTAATTCGCTTGTTCCGCTTTCAGTTGATGCTAAATCATTTATATCGCTGGTATTTGCAGGTAAATCATTTGTTTCGCATGGTTTTGAAGTTAATCCTTCTATTTCGCGTTGCTTTGAAGATAAATCATGTGTTTCGCATGGATTTGGAGATAACTCGCATGTTTCACTTCCAGTTGAAGCTAAATCATTTATATCGCAAGTATTTGATCTAAATCTTCTTTTTCGCATGGATTAGAAGCTAACTCGCTTATTTCGCTTCCAGTTGAAGCTAAATCATTTATATCGCTAGTATTTGAAGGTAAATCATTTGTTTCTCATGGATTAGAAGCTAACTCGCTTGTTTCGCTTCCAGTTGAAGCTAAATCATTTATATCGCTAGTATTCGAAAGTAAATCATTTGTTTCGCATGGATTTGAAGCTAAACGTTCTACGTCGCATTGATTTGAACCTAAATCACGTGTTTCGAATGAGTGTGAAGCTAACTCGTTTGTTTCGCATGCATTTGATTCAATACCGTTTATATCGCAAGTATTGGAAGCTAAATCATTTGATTCGCATGGATTTGAAGCTAAACCTTCTACCTCGCATTGCTTTGAAGACAAATCATGTGTTTCGCATGGATTTGAAGCTAACTCGTTTGTTTCGCATGCAGTTGAAGCTAAATCATTTATATCGGAAGTATTTGAAGCTAAATCATTTGTTTCGCAAGGATTTGAAGTTAAACCTTCTACTCCGCGTGGATTTGAAGTTAAATCATGTGTTTCGCATGGATTTGAAGCTAAAACTTCTACTCGGCATTGATTTGTATCTAAATCTCGTGTTTTGCATGGATTTGAATCTAACTTGTTTGCTTCGCATGGAGTTGAATCTAAATCATTTATATCGCCAGTATTTGAAGCAAAATCATTTTTTTCTCTTGGATTTGATGCTAAACCTTTTGCTTCGCATTGATTTGAAGCTAAATCATTTGTTTCGCATCGATTAGAAGCTAACTCGCTTGTTTCGCTTCCAGTTGAACCTATATCATTTATATCGCTAGTATTTGAAGTAAAATCATTTGTTTCGCATGGATTTGAAGCTAAATAATTTGTTTAACAATGATTTGATGCTAAACCTTCTACCTCGCATTGATTTGAGGCTATGCCATGTGGTTCGCATGGATTTGAAGCTTACTCTTCTGTTTCGCATGCTGTTGAAGCTAAATCATTTATATCGCCAGTATTTGAAGCTAAATCATTTGTTTCGTAAGGATTTGAAGATAAACCTTCTACTCCGCATTGATTTGAAGCTAAACCATCTACTTCGCATTGGTTGGAAGCTAAATCACTTGTTCCGCATGGATTTGAAGCTCAACCTTCTACCTCGCATTGATTTGAGTCTAAGTCATGTATTTCGCATGGATTTGAAGCTAACGCTTTTGTTTCGCATGCCGTTGATGCTAAATCATTTAAATCGCAAGGATTAGAAGCTAAATCATTTATTTCGCATGGATTTAAATTCAAACCATCTATATAGCATTGATTTGAAGCTAAATCAGGTTTTCCGTATGCAGTTGAACCTAACTCGTTTGTTTAGCATGCATTTGAAGCTACATCATTTACGTCGCAAGTATTTGAAGTAAAATCATTTGTTTCGCATGGATATGAAGCTAAACCTTCTACTCCACATTGATTTGAAGCTAATTCATGTGTCTCGCATGGATTTGAAGCTAAACCTTCTACTCCGCATTGATTTGAATTTAAATCTTGCGTTTCGCATGGATTCGAAGCTAACTAGTTTGTTTCGCTTCCAGTTGAACATAAATTATTCATATCGCAAGTATTTGAAGCTAAATCATTTGTTTCGCATGGATTTGAAGCTAAACTTCTACTTCGCATTGATTTGAAGCTAAATCATGTGTTTCGAGTGGATTTGAAGCTAACTTGTTTGTTTTGCATGCAGTTGAATCTAACTCATTTATATCTCAAATATTTGAAGCTAAATCATTTGTTTTGCATGGATTTGAAGCCAAAGCTTCTACTTCGCTTAGATTTGAAGATAAGTCATGTGTTTCGCATGGATTTGAAGCTAATTCGTTTGTTTCGCATTCAGTTGAAGCTAAATCATTTATATCGCTAGAATTTGAAGTTAAATCATTTGTTTTACATGGATTTGAAGCTATACCTTCTACTTCGCATTGATTTGAAGCTAAATCCATTATTTCGCATGGTTTTGAAGCTAATCCTTCTATTTCGCGTTGCTTTGAAGATAAATCATGTGTTTCGCATGATTTTGAAGCTAACTCGCTTGTTTCACTTCCAGTTGAAGCTAAATCATTTCTATCGCAAGTATTTGATCTAAATCTTTTTTTTCGCATGGATTAGAAGCTAACTCGCTTGTTTCGCTTTCAGTTGATGCTAAATCATTTATATCGCTAGTATTCGAAGGTAAATTATTTGTTTCGCATTGATTTGAAGCTAAACCTTCTACTCGGCATTGATTTGAATCTAAATCTCGTGTTTTGCATGGATTTGAATCTATCTTGTTTGTTTCGCATGCAGTTGGATTTAAATCATTTATATCGCAAGTATTTGAAGCAAAATCATTTGTTTCTCTTGGATTTGAAGCTAAACCTTCTTCTTCGCATTGATTTGAAGCTAAATCATGTGTTTCGAATGATTGTGAAGCTAACTCGTTTGTTTCGCATGCATTTGAAGCTATATCGTTTATATCCCAAGTACTTGAAGATAAATCTATTGTTTCGCATGGATTAGAAGCTAACTCGCTTGTTTCGATTCCAGTTGAAGCTATATCATTTATATCGCTAGTATTTGAAGCTAAATCATTTGTTTCGCATGAATTTGAAGCTAAATCTTCTACTTCGCATTGATTTGAAGCTAAATCATGTGTTTCGAATGAATATGAAGCTAACTCGTTTGTTTCGCATGCATTTGAATCTGTTTCGTTTATATCGCAAGTATTTGAAGCTAAATCTTTTTTTCACATGAATTAGAAGCTAATTCGCTTGTTTCGCTTTCAGTTGATGCTAAATCATTTATATCGCTAGTATTTGCAGGTAAATCATTTGTTTCGCATGGATTTGAAGCTAAACCTTCTACTTCGCATTGATTTGAAGCTAATTCATGTGTTTCGCACGAATGTGAAGCTAACTCGCCTGTCTCGCTTCCAGTTGAAGCTAAATCATTTATATCGGAAGTATTTGAAGCTAAATCATTTGTTTCGCATGGTTTTGAAGTTAATCCTTCTATTTCGCGTTGCTTTGAAGATAAATCATGTGTTTCGCATGGATTTGGAGATAACTCGCATGTTTCACTTCCAGTTGAAGCTAAATCATTTATATCGCAAGTATTTGATCTAAATCTTCTTTTTCGCATGGATTAGAAGCTAACTCGCTTATTTCGCTTCCAGTTGAAGCTAAATCATTTATATCGCTAGTATTTGAAGGTAAATCATTTGTTTCTCATGGATTAGAAGCTAACTCGCTTGTTTCGCTTCCAGTTGAAGCTAAATCATTTATATCGCTCGTATTCGAAAGTAAATCATTTGTTTCGCATGGATTTGAAGCTAAACGTTCTACGTCGCATTGATTTGAACCTAAATCACGTGTTTCGAATGAGTGTGAAGCTAACTCGTTTGTTTCGCATGCATTTGATTCAATACCGTTTATATCGCAAGTATTTGAAGCTAAATCATTTGTTTCGCAATGGATTTGAAGCTAAACTTTCTACTTCGCGTTGCTTTGAAGATAAATCATGTGTTTCGCATGGATTTGAAGCTGACTCACTTGTTTCACTTCCAGTTGAATCTAAATCATTTATATCGCAAGTATTGGAAGCTAAATCATTTGATTCGCATGGATTTGAAGCTAAACTTTCTACTTCGCGTTGCTTTGAAGATAAATCATGTGTTTGGCATGGATT
This sequence comes from Megalopta genalis, assembly GCF_051020955.1. Taxonomy (NCBI): domain Eukaryota; kingdom Metazoa; phylum Arthropoda; class Insecta; order Hymenoptera; family Halictidae; genus Megalopta; species Megalopta genalis. The sequence goes on along the minus strand of NW_027476518.1, from coordinate 123,271 downwards.
TGAAGCTGACTCACTTGTTTCACTTCCAGTTGAAGCTAAATCATTTATATCGCATGTATTTGAAGCTAAATCATTTGTTTCGCATGGATTTGAAGCTAAACCTTCTACTTCGCATTGATTTGAACCTAAGTCATGAGTTTCGAATGAATGTGATGATAACTCGTATGTATCGCATGCATTTGAAGCTATATCGTTTATATCGCAAGTATTTGAAGCTAAATCATTTGTTTCGCATGGATTTGTAGCTAAAACTTCTACTCCATATTGATTTAAATCTAAATCTCGTTTTTCGCATGGATTTGAATCTAACTTGTTTGTCTCGCATGCAGTTGAATCTAAATCATTTATATCGCAAGTATTGGAAGCTAAATCATTTGATTCGCATGGATTTGAAGCTAAACCTTCTACCTCGCATTGCTTTGAAGACAAATCATGTGTTTCGCATGGATTTGAAGCTAACTCGTTTGTTTCGCATGCAGTTGAAGCTAACTCATTTATGTCGCAAGTATTTGAAGCTAAATCATTTGTTTCGCATGGATTTGTAGCTAAAACTTCTACTTCGCTTTGCTTTGAAGATAAATCATGTATTTCGAAAGATTTGAAGCTAACTCGCTTCTTTCACTTCCAGTTGAAACTAAATCATTTATATCGCATGTATTTGAAGCTAAATCATTTGTCTCGCATGGATTTGAAGCTAAACCTTCAACTCCGCATTGATTTGAAGTTAAATCATGTGTTTCGCATAGGTTAGAAGCTAACTCGCTTGTTTCGCTTCCAGTTGAAGCTAAATCATTTATATTGCAAGTATTTGAAGCTAAATAATTTGTTTCGCAATGATTTGATGCTAAACCTTCTACCTCGCATTGATTTGAGGCTATGCCATGTGGTTCGCATGGATTTGAAGCTTACTCTCCCGTTTCGCATGCTGTTGAAGCTAAATCATTTATATCGCCAGTATTTGAAGCTAAATCACTTGTTTCGTAAGGATTTGAAGATATACCTTCTACTCCGCATTGATTTGAAGCTAAACCATCTACTTCGCATTGGTTGGAAGCTAAATCACTTGTTTCGCATGGATTTGAAGCTAAACCTTCTACTTTGCATTGATTTGAAGTTAAATCATATGTTTCGCATGCATTTGAAGCTAAACCTTCTATTCCGCATTGATTTGAAGCGAAATCATGTGTGTCGCATGCATTTGAAGCTAAAACTCCTACTCCGCATGCATTTGAAGCTAAAGCTTCTACTCCGCATTAATTTGAATCTAACTCATGTATTTCGCATGGATTTGAGGCTAAATCGTCTGTTTGGCATGGATTTGAAGCTAAACCTTCTTCTTCGCATTGATTTGAAGCTAAATCATGTGTTTCGCATAGGTTAGAAACTAACTCGCTTGTTTCGCTTCCAGTTGAAGCTAAATCATTTATATCGCAAGTATTTGAAGCTAATTCATGTATTTCACATGGATTTGAAGCTAACTCGTTTGTTTCGCATGCAGTTGAATCTAAATCAACTATATCGGAAGTATTTGAAGCAAAATCATTTCTTTCGAATGGATTTGAAGCTAAACCTTCTACTTCGCATTGATTTGAAGATAAATCATGTGTTTCGGATGGACTTGAAGCAAAATCTTTTGTTTCGCATGCAGTTGATACTAAATCATCTATACCGCAAGTATTCGATGCAAAATCATTTGTTTCGCATGGATTTGAAGCTAAACCTTCTACTTTGCATTGATTTGAAGTTAAATCATATGTTTCGCATGCATTTGAAGCTAAACCTTCTATTCCGCATTGATTTGAAGCGAAATCATGTGTGTCGCATGCATTTGAAGCTAAAACTCCTACTCCGCATGCATTTGAAGCTAAAGCTTCTACTCCGCATTAATTTGAATCTAACTCATGTATTTCGCATGGATTTGAGGCTAAATCGTCTGTTTGGCATGGATTTGAAGCTAAACATTCTTCTTCGCATTGATTTGAAGCTAAATCATGTGTTTCGCATAGGTTAGAAGCTAACTCGCTTGTTTCGCTTCCAGTTGAAGCTAAATCATTTATATCGCAAGTATTTGAAGCTAATTCATGTATTTCACATGGATTTGAAGCTAACTCGTTTGTTTCGCATGCAGTTGAATCTAAATCAACTATATAGGAAGTATTTGAAGCAAAATCATTTCTTTCGAATGGATTTGAAGCTAAACCTTCTACTTCGCATTGATTTGAAGATAAATCATGTGTTTCGGATGGACTTGAAGCAAAATCTTTTGTTTCGCATGCAGTTGATACTAAATCATCTATACCGCAAGTATTCAATGCAAAATCATTTGTTTCGCATGGATTTGAAGCTAAACCTTCTACTTTGCATTGATTTGAAGTTAAATCATATGTTTCGCATGCATTTGAAGCTAAACCTTCTATTCCGCATTGATTTGAAGCGAAATCATGTGTGTCGCATGCATTTGAAGCTAAAACTCCTACTCCGCATGCATTTGAAGCTAAAGCTTCTACTCCGCATTAATTTGAATCTAACTCATGTATTTCGCATGGATTTGAGGCTAAATCGTCTGTTTGGCATGGATTTGAAGATAAACCTTCTTCTTCGCATTGATTTGAAGCTAAATCATGTGTTTCGCATAGGTTAGAAGCTAACTCGCTTGTTTCACTTCCAGTTGAAGCTAAATCAATTATATCGCAAGTATTTGAAGCTAATTCATGTATTTCACATGCATTTGAAGCTAAACCTTCTATTCCGCATTGATTTGAAGCTACATCATTTGTTTCGCATGGATTTGTAGCTAAACTTTCTACTTCGCATTGATTTAAGGCTAAATCATGTGTTTCGCATGCATTTGAAGTTAAACCTTTTATTCCGCATTGATTTGAAGCTAACTCGTTTGTTTCGCATGCATTTGAAGCTATATCATTTATATCGTAAGTATTTGAAGCTAAATCATTTGTCTCGCATGGATTTGAAGCTAAACCTTCCACTTCGCATTGACTCGAAGCCAAATCATGTGTTTCGTATGCATTTGAAGCTTAATCATGTTTTTCGCATGGATTTGAATCTAACTCCCTTGTTTCGAATCCAGTTGAAGCTAAATCATTTATATCGCAAGTATTTGATCTAAATCTTTTTTTTTCGCATAGATTAGAAGCTAACTCGCTTGTTTCGCTTCCAGGTGAAGGTAAATCATTTATATCGCTAGTATTTGAAGATAAATCATTTGTTTCGCATGGATTTGAAGCTAAACCTTCTACTGCAAATTGATTTGAAGATAAATCATGTGTTTCGAATGACTGTGAAGCTAACTCGTTTGTTTCTCATGCATTTGAAGCTATAACGTTTATATCGCAAGTATTTGAAGCTAAATCACTTGTTTCGCATGGATTTGAAGCTGAACCTTCTTCTTCGCATCGATTTGAAGCTAAATCATTTGTTTCGAATGAATGTGAAGCTAACACGTTTGTTTCGCATGCAGTTGAATATAAATCATTTATATCCCAAGTATTTGAAGCAAAATCATTTGTTTCGCTTGGATTTGAAGCTAAACCGCCTACTTCGCATTGATTTGAAGCTAAATCATGTGTTTCGCATAGGTTAGAAGCTAACTCGCTTGTTTCGCTTCCAGTTGAAGCTAAATCATTTATATTGCAAGTATTTGAAGCTAAATAATTTGTTTCGCAATGATTTGATGCTAAACCTTCTACCTCGCATTGATTTGAGGCTATGCCATGTGGTTCGCATGGATTTGAAGCTTACTCTCCCGTTTCGCATGCTGTTGAAGCTAAATCATTTATATCGCCAGTATTTGAAGCTAAATCACTTGTTTCGTAAGGATTTGAAGATATACCTTCTACTCCGCATTGATTTGAAGCTAAACCATCTACTTCGCATTGGTTGGAAGCTAAATCACTTGTTTCGCATGGATTTGAAGCTAAACCTTCTACTTTGCATTGATTTGAAGTTAAATCATATGTTTCGCATGCATTTGAAGCTAAACCTTCTATTCCGCATTGATTTGAAGCGAAATCATGTGTGTCGCATGCATTTGAAGCTAAAACTCCTACTCCGCATGCATTTGAAGCTAAAGCTTCTACTCCGCATTAATTTGAATCTAACTCATGTATTTCGCATGGATTTGAGGCTAAATCGTCTGTTTGGCATGGATTTGAAGCTAAACATTCTTCTTCGCATTGATTTGAAGCTAAATCATGTGTTTCGCATAGGTTAGAAGCTAACTCGCTTGTTTCGCTTCCAGTTGAAGCTAAATCATTTATATCGCAAGTATTTGAAGCTAATTCATGTATTTCACATGGATTTGAAGCTAACTCGTTTGTTTCGCATGCAGTTGAATCTAAATCAACTATATAGGAAGTATTTGAAGCAAAATCATTTCTTTCGAATGGATTTGAAGCTAAACCTTCTACTTCGCATTGATTTGAAGATAAATCATGTGTTTCGGATGGACTTGAAGCAAAATCTTTTGTTTCGCATGCAGTTGATACTAAATCATCTATACCGCAAGTATTCGATGCAAAATCATTTGTTTCGCATGGATTTGAAGCTAAACCTTCTACTTTGCATTGATTTGAAGTTAAATCATATGTTTCGCATGCATTTGAAGCTAAACCTTCTATTCCGCATTGATTTGAAGCGAAATCATGTGTGTCGCATGCATTTGAAGCTAAAACTCCTACTCCGCATGCATTTGAAGCTAAAGCTTCTACTCCGCATTAATTTGAATCTAACTCATGTATTTCGCATGGATTTGAGGCTAAATCGTCTGTTTGGCATGGATTTGAAGATAAACCTTCTTCTTCGCATTGATTTGAAGCTAAATCATGTGTTTCGCATAGGTTAGAAGCTAACTCGCTTGTTTCACTTCCAGTTGAAGCTAAATCAATTATATCGCAAGTATTTGAAGCTAATTCATGTATTTCACATGCATTTGAAGCTAAACCTTCTATTCCGCATTGATTTGAAGCTACATCATTTGTTTCGCATGGATTTGTAGCTAAACTTTCTACTTCGCATTGATTTAAGGCTAAATCATGTGTTTCGCATGCATTTGAAGTTAAACCTTTTATTCCGCATTGATTTGAAGCTAACTCGTTTGTTTCGCATGCATTTGAAGCTATATCATTTATATCGTAAGTATTTGAAGCTAAATCATTTGTCTCGCATGGATTTGAAGCTAAACCTTCCACTTCGCATTGACTCGAAGCCAAATCATGTGTTTCGTATGCATTTGAAGCTTAATCATGTTTTTCGCATGGATTTGAATCTAACTCCCTTGTTTCGAATCCAGTTGAAGCTAAATCATTTATATCGCAAGTATTTGATCTAAATCTTTTTTTTTCGCATAGATTAGAAGCTAACTCGCTTGTTTCGCTTCCAGGTGAAGGTAAATCATTTATATCGCTAGTATTTGAAGATAAATCATTTGTTTCGCATGGATTTGAAGCTAAACCTTCTACTGCAAATTGATTTGTAGATAAATCATGTGTTTCGAATGACTGTGAAGCTAACTCGTTTGTTTCTCATGCATTTGAAGCTATAACGTTTATATCGCAAGTATTTGAAGCTAAATCACTTGTTTCGCATGGATTTGAAGCTGAACCTTCTTCTTCGCATCGATTTGAAGCTAAATCATTTGTTTCGAATGAATGTGAAGCTAACACGTTTGTTTCGCATGCAGTTGAATATAAATCATTTATATCCCAAGTATTTGAAGCAAAATCATTTGTTTCGCTTGGATTTGAAGCTAAACCGCCTACTTCGCATTGATTTGAAGCTAAATCATGTGTTTCGCATAGGTTAGAAGCTAACTCGCTTGTTTCGCTTCCAGTTGAAGCTAAATCATTTATATTGCAAGTATTTGAAGCTAAATAATTTGTTTCGCAATGATTTGATGCTAAACCTTCTACCTCGCATTGATTTGAGGCTATGCCATGTGGTTCGCATGGATTTGAAGCTTACTCTCCCGTTTCGCATGCTGTTGAAGCTAAATCATTTATATCGCCAGTATTTGAAGCTAAATCACTTGTTTCGTAAGGATTTGGAGATATACCTTCTACTCCGCATTGATTTGAAGCTAAACCATCTACTTCGCATTGGTTGGAAGCTAAATCACTTGTTTCGCATGGATTTGAAGCTAAACCTTCTACTTTGCATTGATTTGAAGTTAAATCATATGTTTCGCATGCATTTGAAGCTAAACCTTCTATTCCGCATTGATTTGAAGCGAAATCATGTGTGTCGCATGCATTTGAAGCTAAAACTCCTACTCCGCATGCATTTGAAGCTAAAGCTTCTACTCCGCATTAATTTGAATCTAACTCATGTATTTCGCATGGATTTGAGGCTAAATCGTCTGTTTGGCATGGATTTGAAGCTAAACATTCTTCTTCGCATTGATTTGAAGCTAAATCATGTGTTTCGCATAGGTTAGAAGCTAACTCGCTTGTTTCGCTTCCAGTTGAAGCTAAATCATTTATATCGCAAGTATTTGAAGCTAATTCATGTATTTCACATGGATTTGAAGCTAACTCGTTTGTTTCGCATGCAGTTGAATCTAAATCAACTATATAGGAAGTATTTGAAGCAAAATCATTTCTTTCGAATGGATTTGAAGCTAAACCTTCTACTTCGCATTGATTTGAAGATAAATCATGTGTTTCGGATGGACTTGAAGCAAAATCTTTTGTTTCGCATGCAGTTGATACTAAATCATCTATACCGCAAGTATTCGATGCAAAATCATTTGTTTCGCATGGATTTGAAGCTAAACCTTCTACTTTGCATTGATTTGAAGTTAAATCATATGTTTCGCATGCATTTGAAGCTAAACCTTCTATTCCGCATTGATTTGAAGCGAAATCATGTGTGTCGCATGCATTTGAAGCTAAAACTCCTACTCCGCATGCATTTGAAGCTAAAGCTTCTACTCCGCATTAATTTGAATCTAACTCATGTATTTCGCATGGATTTGAGGCTAAATCGTCTGTTTGGCATGGATTTGAAGATAAACCTTCTTCTTCGCATTGATTTGAAGCTAAATCATGTGTTTCGCATAGGTTAGAAGCTAACTCGCTTGTTTCACTTCCAGTTGAAGCTAAATCATTTATATCGCAAGTATTTGAAGCTAATTCATGTATTTCACATGCATTTGAAGCTAAACCTTCTATTCCGCATTGATTTGAAGCTACATCATTTGTTTCGCATGGATTTGTAGCTAAACTTTCTACTTCGCATTGATTTAAGGCTAAATCATGTGTTTCGCATGCATTTGAAGTTAAACCTTTTATTCCGCATTGATTTGAAGCTAACTCGTTTGTTTCGCATGCATTTGAAGCTATATCATTTATATCGTAAGTATTTGAAGCTAAATCATTTGTCTCGCATGGATTTGAAGCTAAACCTTCCACTTCGCATTGACTCGAAGCCAAATCATGTGTTTCGTATGCATTTGAAGCTTAATCATGTTTTTCGCATGGATTTGAATCTAACTCCCTTGTTTCGAATCCAGTTGAAGCTAAATCATTTATATCGCAAGTATTTGATCTAAATCTTTTTTTTCGCATAGATTAGAAGCTAACTCGCTTGTTTCGCTTCCAGGTGAAGGTAAATCATTTATATCGCTAGTATTTGAAGATAAATCATTTGTTTCGCATGGATTTGAAGCTAAACCTTCTACTGCAAATTGATTTGAAGATAAATCATGTGTTTCGAATGACTGTGAAGCTAACTCGTTTGTTTCTCATGCATTTGAAGCTATAACGTTTATATCGCAAGTATTTGAAGCTAAATCACTTGTTTCGCATGGATTTGAAGCTGAACCTTCTTCTTCGCATTGATTTGAAGCTAAATCATTTGTTTCGAATGAATGTGAAGCTAACACGTTTGTTTCGCATGCAGTTGAATATAAATCATTTATATCCCAAGTATTTGAAGCAAAATCATTTGTTTCGCTTGGATTTGAAGCTAAACCGCCTACTTCGCATTGATTTGAAGCTAAATCATGTGTTTCGCATAGGTTAGAAGCTAACTCGCTTGTTTCGCTTCCAGTTGAAGCTAAATCATTTATATTGCAAGTATTTGAAGCTAAATAATTTGTTTCGCAATGATTTGATGCTAAACCTTCTACCTCGCATTGATTTGAGGCTATGCCATGTGGTTCGCATGGATTTGAAGCTTACTCTCCCGTTTCGCATGCTGTTGAAGCTAAATCATTTATATCGCCAGTATTTGAAGCTAAATCACTTGTTTCGTAAGGATTTGAAGATATACCTTCTACTCCGCATTGATTTGAAGCTAAACCATCTACTTCGCATTGGTTGGAAGCTAAATCACTTGTTTCGCATGGATTTGAAGCTAAACCTTCTACTTTGCATTGATTTGAAGTTAAATCATATGTTTCGCATGCATTTGAAGCTAAACCTTCTATTCCGCATTGATTTGAAGCGAAATCATGTGTGTCGCATGCATTTGAAGCTAAAACTCCTACTCCGCATGCATTTGAAGCTAAAGCTTCTACTCCGCATTAATTTGAATCTAACTCATGTATTTCGCATGGATTTGAGGCTAAATCGTCTGTTTGGCATGGATTTGAAGCTAAACATTCTTCTTCGCATTGATTTGAAGCTAAATCATGTGTTTCGCATAGGTTAGAAGCTAACTCGCTTGTTTCGCTTCCAGTTGAAGCTAAATCATTTATATCGCAAGTATTTGAAGCTAATTCATGTATTTCACATGGATTTGAAGCTAACTCGTTTGTTTCGCATGCAGTTGAATCTAAATCAACTATATAGGAAGTATTTGAAGCAAAATCATTTCTTTCGAATGGATTTGAAGCTAAACCTTCTACTTCGCATTGATTTGAAGATAAATCATGTGTTTCGGATGGACTTGAAGCAAAATCTTTTGTTTCGCATGCAGTTGATACTAAATCATCTATACCGCAAGTATTCGATGCAAAATCATTTGTTTCGCATGGATTTGAAGCTAAACCTTCTGCTTTGCATTGATTTGAAGTTAAATCATATGTTTCGCATGCATTTGAAGCTAAACCTTCTATTCCGCATTGATTTGAAGCGAAATCATGTGTGTCGCATGCATTTGAAGCTAAAACTCCTACTCCGCATGCATTTGAAGCTAAAGCTTCTACTCCGCATTAATTTGAATCTAACTCATGTATTTCGCATGGATTTGAGGCTAAATCGTCTGTTTGGCATGGATTTGAAGATAAACCTTCTTCTTCGCATTGATTTGAAGCTAAATCATGTGTTTCGCATAGGTTAGAAGCTAACTCGCTTGTTTCACTTCCAGTTGAAGCTAAATCATTTATATCGCAAGTATTTGAAGCTAATTCATGTATTTCACATGCATTTGAAGCTAAACCTTCTATTCCGCATTGATTTGAAGCTACATCATTTGTTTCGCATGGATTTGTAGCTAAACTTTCTACTTCGCATTGATTTAAGGCTAAATCATGTGTTTCGCATGCATTTGAAGTTAAACCTTTTATTCCGCATTGATTTGAAGCTAACTCGTTTGTTTCGCATGCATTTGAAGCTATATCATTTATATCGTAAGTATTTGAAGCTAAATCATTTGTCTCGCATGGATTTGAAGCTAAACCTTCCACTTCGCATTGACTCGAAGCCAAATCATGTGTTTCGTATGCATTTGAAGCTTAATCATGTTTTTCGCATGGATTTGAATCTAACTCCCTTGTTTCGAATCCAGTTGAAGCTAAATCATTTATATCGCAAGTATTTGATCTAAATCTTTTTTTTCGCATAGATTAGAAGCTAACTCGCTTGTTTCGCTTCCAGGTGAAGGTAAATCATTTATATCGCTAGTATTTGAAGATAAATCATTTGTTTCGCATGGATTTGAAGCTAAACCTTCTACTGCAAATTGATTTGAAGATAAATCATGTGTTTCGAATGACTGTGAAGCTAACTCGTTTGTTTCTCATGCATTTGAAGCTATAACGTTTATATCGCAAGTATTTGAAGCTAAATCACTTGTTTCGCATCGATTTGAAGCTGAACCTTCTTCTTCGCATTGATTTGAAGCTAAATCATTTGTTTCGAATGAATGTGAAGCTAACACGTTTGTTTCGCATGCAGTTGAATATAAATCATTTATATCCCAAGTATTTGAAGCAAAATCATTTGTTTCGCTTGGATTTGAAGCTAAACCGCCTACTTCGCATTGATTTGAAGCTAAATCATGTGTTTCGCATAGGTTAGAAGCTAACTCGCTTGTTTCGCTTCCAGTTGAAGCTAAATCATTTATATTGCAAGTATTTGAAGCTAAATAATTTGTTTCGCAATGATTTGATGCTAAACCTTCTACCTCGCATTGATTTGAGGCTATGCCATGTGGTTCGCATGGATTTGAAGCTTACTCTCCCGTTTCGCATGCTGTTGAAGCTAAATCATTTATATCGCCAGTATTTGAAGCTAAATCACTTGTTTCGTAAGGATTTGAAGATATACCTTCTACTCCGCATTGATTTGAAGCTAAACCATCTACTTCGCATTGGTTGGAAGCTAAATCACTTGTTTCGCATGGATTTGAAGCTAAACCTTCTACTTTGCATTGATTTGAAGTTAAATCATATGTTTCGCATGCATTTGAAGCTAAACCTTCTATTCCGCATTGATTTGAAGCGAAATCATGTGTGTCGCATGCATTTGAAGCTAAAACTCCTACTCCGCATGCATTTGAAGCTAAAGCTTCTACTCCGCATTAATTTGAATCTAACTCATGTATTTCGCATGGATTTGAGGCTAAATCGTCTGTTTGGCATGGATTTGAAGCTAAACATTCTTCTTCGCATTGATTTGAAGCTAAATCATGTGTTTCGCATAGGTTAGAAGCTAACTCGCTTGTTTCGCTTCCAGTTGAAGCTAAATCATTTATATCGCAAGTATTTGAAGCTAATTCATGTATTTCACATGGATTTGAAGCTAACTCGTTTGTTTCGCATGCAGTTGAATCTAAATCAACTATATAGGAAGTATTTGAAGCAAAATCATTTCTTTCGAATGGATTTGAAGCTAAACCTTCTACTTCGCATTGATTTGAAGATAAATCATGTGTTTCGGATGGACTTGAAGCAAAATCTTTTGTTTCGCATGCAGTTGATACTAAATCATCTATACCGCAAGTATTCGATGCAAAATCATTTGTTTCGCATGGATTTGAAGCTAAACCTTCTACTTTGCATTGATTTGAAGTTAAATCATATGTTTCGCATGCATTTGAAGCTAAACCTTCTATTCCGCATTGATTTGAAGCGAAATCATGTGTGTCGCATGCATTTGAAGCTAAAACTCCTACTCCGCATGCATTTGAAGCTAAAGCTTCTACTCCGCATTAATTTGAATCTAACTCATGTATTTCGCATGGATTTGAGGCTAAATCGTCTGTTTGGCATGGATTTGAAGCTAAACATTCTTCTTCGCATTGATTTGAAGCTAAATCATGTGTTTCGCATAGGTTAGAAGCTAACTCGCTTGTTTCGCTTCCAGTTGAAGCTAAATCATTTATATCGCAAGTATTTGAAGCTAATTCATGTATTTCACATGGATTTGAAGCTAACTCGTTTGTTTCGCATGCAGTTGAATCTAAATCAACTATATAGGAAGTATTTGAAGCAAAATCATTTCTTTCGAATGGATTTGAAGCTAAACCTTCTACTTCGCATTGATTTGAAGATAAATCATGTGTTTCGGATGGACTTGAAGCAAAATCTTTTGTTTCGCATGCAGTTGATACTAAATCATCTATACCGCAAGTATTCGATGCAAAATCATTTGTTTCGCATGGATTTGAAGCTAAACCTTCTGCTTTGCATTGATTTGAAGTTAAATCATATGTTTCGCATGCATTTGAAGCTAAACCTTCTATTCCGCATTGATTTGAAGCGAAATCATGTGTGTCGCATGCATTTGAAGCTAAAACTCCTACTCCGCATGCATTTGAAGCTAAAGCTTCTACTCCGCATTAATTTGAATCTAACTCATGTATTTCGCATGGATTTGAGGCTAAATCGTCTGTTTGGCATGGATTTGAAGCTAAACATTCTTCTTCGCATTGATTTGAAGCTAAATCATGTGTTTCGCATAGGTTAGAAGCTAACTCGCTTGTTTCGCTTCCAGTTGAAGCTAAATCATTTATATCGCAAAGTATTTGAAGCTAATTCATGTATTTCACATGGATTTGAAGCTAACTCAATGTTTCGCATGCAGTTGAAGCTAAATCATTTATATCGCAAGTTTTTGAAGCTAAATCTTTTGTTTCGCACGGATTTTAAGCTAAACTTTCTAATCCGCATGGATTTGAATCTAAAGAATGTGTTTAGCATGGATGTGAAGCTAACTCGTTTGTTTCGCATCCAGTTCAAGCTAAATCAGTTATGTCGCAAGTATTTGATGCTAAATCATTTGTTTCTTATGGACTTGAAGCTATACCTTCTACTTTACATTGATTTGAAGCTACATCATTTGTTTCGCATGGATTTGTAGCTAAACTTTCTACTTCGCATTGATTTAAGGCTAAATCATGTGTTTCGCATGCATTTGAAGTTAAACCTTTTATTCCGCATTGATTTGAAGCTAACTCGTTTGTTTCGCATGCATTTGAAGCTATATCATTTATATCGCAAGTATTTGAAGCTAAATCACTTGTTTCGCATGGATTTGAAGCTGAACCTTCTTCTTCGCATTGATTTGAAGCTAAATCATTTGTTTCGAATGAATGTGAAGCTAACACGTTTGTTTCGCATGCAGTTGAATATAAATCATTTATATCCCAAGTATTTGAAGCAAAATCATTTGTTTCGCTTGGATTTGAAGCTAAACCGCCTACTTCGCATTGATTTGAAGCTAAATCATGTGTTTCGCATGAATGTGAAGCTAACTCTTTTGTCTCGCTTCCAATTGAAACCAAATCATTTATATCGCTAGAATTTGTAGTTAAATCATTTGTTTGACATGGATTTGAAGCTATACCTTCTACTTCGCATTGATTTGAAGCTAAATCATGTGTTTCGAATGAATGTGAATATTAGTTGTTTGTTTCGCATGCAGTTGAATCTAAATCATTTATATCGCAAGTATTTGAAGGTAAATCATTTGTTTCGCATGGTTTTGAAGCCAAAGCTTTTCCCTCGCATGGATTTGAAGCTAAACCTTCTACTTCGCAGTGATTTGAAGCTAAATCATGTGTTTCGAATGAATGTGAATCTAATTTGTTTGTTTCGCAAGCAGTTGAATCTAAATCATTTATATCGCAAGTATTTGAAGCAAAATCATTTGTTTCTCTTGGATGTGAAGCTAAACCTTCTTCTTCGCATTGATTTGAAGCTAAATCATGTGTTTCGAATGAATGTGAAGCTAACTCGTTTGTTTCGCATGCATTTAAAGCTATATCATTTATATCGCAAGTATTTGAAGCTAAATCATTCGTTTCGCATGGATTAGAAGCTAACTCGCTTGTTTCGCTTCCAGTTGAAGTTAAATCATTTATATCGCTAGTATTTGAAGTTAAATCATTTGTTTTACATGGATTTGAAGCTAAACCCTCTCCTTCGTATTCCTTTGAAGACAAATCATGTGTTTCGCATGGATTTGAAGCTAACTCGCTTGTTTCGCTTCCAGTTAATGCGAAAAACATTTATATCGCAAGTATTTGAAGCTAAATCATTTGGTTCGCATGGATTTGAAGCTAAACCTTCTACTTCGCATTGCTTTGAACCTAAGTCATGTGTTTCGAATGAATGTGAAGCTAACTCGTTTGTATCTCATGCAATTGAAGCTATATCGTTTATATCCCAAGTACTTGAACATAAATCTATTGTTTCGCATGGATTAGAAGCTAACTCGCTTGTTTCGCTTCCAGTTGAAGCTATATCGTTTATATCGCAAGTATTTGAAGCTGAATCATATGTTTCGCATGGATTTGAAGCTGAAACTTCTACTCGGCATTGATTTGAATCTAAATCTCGTGTTATGCATGTATTTGAATCTAACTTGTTTGTTCCGCATGCAGTTGAATCTAAATCATTTATATCGCAAGTATTTGAAGCAAAATCATTTGTTTCTCTTGGATGTGAAGCTAAACCTTCTTCTTCGCATTTATTTGAAGCTAAATCATGTGTTTCGAGTGAATGTGAAGCTAACTCGCTTGTTTCGCATGCATTTGAAGCTATATCATTTATATCGATAGTATTTGAAGGTAAATCATTTGTTTCGCATGGATTTGAAGCTAAACCTTCTACTTCGCATTGATTTGAATCTAAATAATGTGTTTCGCATGGATGTGAAGCTAACACGTTTGTTTCGCATCCAGTTCAAGCTAAATCAATTATGTCGCAAGTATTTGATGCTAAATCATTTGTTTCTTAAGGATTTGAAGCTATACCTTCTACTTTACATTGATATGAAGCTACATCATTTGTTTCGCATGGATTTGTAGCTAAACTTTTTACTTCGCATTGATTTAAGGCTAAATCATGTGTTTCTCATGCATTTGAAGTTAAACCTTCTATGCCACATTGATTTGAAGCTAAATCATGTGTTTCGCATGCAATTGAAGCTAAGCCATCTACTCTGCATTGATTTGAAGCTAAGTCATGTGTTTCGCATGGATTTTAAGCTAAATCATGTGTTTCCTATGCATTTGAAGCTAAACCTTCTATTCTGCGTTGATTTGAAGCTAAATCATATGTTGCGCATGCATTTGACGCTAAACCATCTACTCCGCATTGATTTCAAGCTAACTCATGTGCTTCGCATGGATTTCAAGCTAACTCGTTTGTATTCGCATGCAGTTGCAGCTAAATAATTTATTTCTCAAGTTTCTGAAGCTAAATCATTTGTTACTTATAGATTTGAAGTTAAACCTTTTACTTCGCTTTGATTTGAAGCTAAATCAATTGTTTCGCATGGATTTGAAGCTAAACTTCTACTTCGCATTGATTTGAAGCTAAATCACGTGTTTCGAGGGGATTTGAAGCTAACTTGTTTGTTTTGCATGCAGTTGAATCTAACTCATTTATATCTCAAGAATTTGAAGCTATATCATTTGTTTTGCATGGATTTGAAGCCAAAGCTTCTACTTCGCATTGATTTGAAGATAAGTCATGTGTTTCGCATGGATTTGAAGCTAACTCGTTTGTTTCGCATTTATTTGAAGCTAAATCAATTGTTTCGCATGGTTTTGAAGCTAATCCTTCTATTTCGCGTTGCTTTGAAGATAAATCATGTGTTTCGCATGATTTTGAAGCTAACTCGCTTGTTTCACTTCCAGTTGAAGCTAAATCATTTATATCGCAAGTATTTGATCTAAATCTTTTTTTTCGCATGGATTAGAAGCTAACTCGCTTGTTTCGCTTCCAGTTGAAGCTAAATCATTTATATCGCTAGTATTTGAAGGTAAATCATTTGTTTCGCATGGATTTGAAGCTAAACCTTCTACTTCACATTGATTTGACGATAAATCATGTGTGTCGAATGAATGTGATGCTAACTCGTTTGTCTCGCATGCATTTGAAGCTATATCGTTTATATCGCAAGTATTGGAAGCTAAATCATGTGTTTCGCATGCATTTGACGCTAAACCTTATACTCCGCATTAATTTGAAGCTAATTCACGTATTTCGCATGGATTCGAAGCTAACTCGTTTGTTTTTCATGGATTGGAAGCTTAACCTTCTTCTCCACATTGATTTGAAGCTAAAACAGGTGGGCCGCATGGATTTGAAGCGGACTCGCTTGTTTCGCTTCTAGTAGAAGATAAATCATTTATATCGCAAGTATTTGGAGCTAAATCATGTATTTCACATGGATTTGAAGCTAACTCGTTTGTTTCGCATGCAGTTGAATCTATATCATCCATATCGCAAGTATTTGAAGCAAAATCATTTCTTTCGCATGCATTTGAAGCTATATCGATTATATCGCAAGTACTTGATGCCAAATCATTTGTTTCGCATGGATTTGAAGCTAACTCGCATGTTTCGCTTCCAGTTGGTGCTAAATCATTTATATCGCTAGTATTTGAAACTAAATCATTTGTTTCGAATGGATTTGAAGCTAAACCTTCTACTTCGCATTGATTTGAAGATAAATCATGTGTTTCGAATGACTGTGAATCTAACTCGTTTGTTTCGCATGCATTTGAATCTACATAGTTTATAGCGCAAGTATTTGAAGCTAAATCTTTTTTTTCGCATGAATTAGAAGCTAATTCGCTTGTATCGCTTTCAGTTGGTGCTAAATCATTTATATCGCCAGTATTTGAAGGCAAATCATTTGTTTCGCATGGATTTGAAGCTACACCTTCTACTTCGCATTGATTTGAAGCTAAATCATGTGTTTCGAATGACTGTGAAGCTAAATCATTTGTTTCGCATGGATTTGAATCTAAATCATTTATATCGTAAGGTTTTGAAGTTAAATCATTTGTTTCGCATGGATTTGAATCCAAAGATTTTACCTCGCAATGATTTGAAGCTAAATCATGTGTTTTCGCATGAATGTGAAGCTAACTCGTTTTTCTCGCTTCCAGTTGAAGCTAAATCATTTATATCGCAAGTACTTGAAGCTAAATCATTTGTTTCGCATGGATTTGAAGCTAACTCGTTTGTTTCGCATGCAGTTGAATCTAAATCAACTCTATCGGAAGTATTTGAAGCAAAATCATTTCTTTCGAATGGATTTGAAGCTAAACCTTCTACTTCGCATTGATTTGAAGATAAAACATGTGTTTCGGATGGACTTGAAGCAAAATCTTTTGTTTCGCATGCAGTTGATACTGAATCATCTATACCGCAAGTATTCGATGCAAAATCATTTGTTTCGCATGGATTTGAAGCTAAACCTTCTACTTTGCATTGATTTGAAGTTAAATCATATGTTTCGCATGCATTTGAAGCTAAACCTTCTATTCCGCATTGATTTGAAGCGAAATCATGTATGTCGCATGCATTTAAAGCTAAAACTCCTACTCCGCATGCATTTGAAGCTAAAGCTTCTACTCCGCATAAATTTGAATCTAACTCATGTATTTCGCATGGATTTGAGACTAAATCGTCTGTTTGGCATGGATTTGAAGCTAAACCTTCTTCTTCGCACTGATTTTAAGCTAAATCATGTGTTTCGAATGAATGTGAAGCTAACTCGTTTGTTTCGCATGCATTTGAAGCTATATCATTTATATCGCAAGTATTAGAAGCTAAATCATTTGTTTCGCTTGGATTTGAAGCTAAACCTTTTACTTCGCATTGATTTGAAACTAAATCATGTGTTTCCAATGAATATGTAGCTTACTCGTTTGTTTCGCATGCATTTGAAGCTATATCATTTATATCGTATGTATTTGAAGCTAAATCATTTGTTTCGCACGGATTTGAAGCTAAACCTTCTACTTCGCATTGCCTTGAAGACAAATCATGCGTTTCGCATGGATTTGAAGCTAACTCGTTTGTTTCGCATGCAGTTGAATCTAAATCATTTATATCTCAAGTATTTGAAGCAAAACCATTTGTTTCGCTTGGATTTGAAGCAAAACCTCCTACTTCGCATTGATTTGAAGCTAATTCATGTGTTTCGCACGAATGTGAAGCTAAGTCGTTTGTTTCGCATCCAGTTCAAGCTAAATCATTTATGTCGCAAGTATTTGATGCTAAATCATTTGTTACTTAAGGATTTGAAGCTATACCTTCTACTTTACATTGATTTGAAGCTACATCATTTGTTTCGCGTGGATTTGAAGCTAAACCTTCTATTCCGCATTAATTTGAAGCTAAATCATGTGTTTCGCATGCAATTGAAGATAAGCCTTCCACTCTGCATTGATTTGATGCTAACTCGTTTGTCTTGCATTCAGTTGAAGCCAAATCATTTATATCGCAAGTATGTGAAGCTAAATCATTTGTATCGAGTGGATTTGAAGGTAAACTGTCTACTTCGCTTTGATTTGAAGCTAAATCATGCGTTTCGAGTGGATTTGAAGCTAACTTGTTTGTTTCGCATGCAGTTGAATCTAACTCATTTATGTCGCAAGGATTAGAAGCGAAATCATTTATTTCGCATGGATTTAAATCCAAACCATCTATATAGCATTGATTTGAAGCTAAATCAGGTTTTCCGTATGCAGTTGAAGCTAACTCGTTTGTTTAGCATGCATTTGAAGCTACATCATTTACGTCGCAAGTATTTGAAGTAAAATCATTTGTTTCGCATGGATATGAAGCTAAACCTTCTATTCCACATTGATTTGAAGCTAATTCATGTGTCTCGAATGGATTTGAAGCTAAACCTTCTACTCCGCATTGATTTGAATCTAAATCTTGCGTTTCGCATGGATTCGAAGCTAACTCGTTTGTTTCGCTTCCAGTTGAAGATAAATTATTCATATCGCAAGTATTTGAAGCTAAATCATTTGTTTCGCATGGATTGGAAGCTAAACCTTCTACTTCGCATTGATTTGAAGATAAATCATGTGTTTCGTATGGACTTGTAGCTAACTCTTTTGTTTCGAATGCTCTTGCAGCTAAATCAACTATATCGCAAGTATTTGAAGCAAAATAATTTGTTTCGCAAGGATTTGATTCTCAACCTACTACCTCGCATTGACTTGAGGCTAAGTCATGTGTTTCGCGTGGATTTGAAGCTTACTCTTTTGTCTTGCATTCAGTTGAAGCCAAATCATTTATATCGCAAGTATGTGAAGCTAAATCATTTGTTTCGAGTGGATTTGAAGCTAAACCTTCTACTTCGCAGTGATTTGAAGCTAAATCATGTGTTTCGAATGAATGTGAATCTAATTTGTTTGTTTCGCAAGCAGTTGAATCTAAATCATTTATATCGCAAGTATTTGAAGCAAAATCATTTGTTCCTCTTGGATGTGAAGCTAAACCTTCTTCTTCGCATTGATTTGAAGCTAAATCATGTGTTTCGAATGAATGTGAAGCTAACTCGTTTGTATCTCATGCAATTGAAGCTATATCGTTTATATCCCAAGTACTTGAACATAAATCTATTGTTTCGCATGGATTAGAAGCTAACTCGCTTGTTTCGCTTCCAGTTGAAGCTATATCGTTTATATCGCAAGTATTTGAAGCTGAATCATATGTTTCGCATGGATTTGAAGCTGAAACTTCTACTCGGCATTGATTTGAATCTAAATCTCGTGTTATGCATGTATTTGAATCTAACTTGTTTGTTCCGCATGCAGTTGAATCTAAATCATTTATATCGCAAGTATTTGAAGCAAAATCATTTGTTTCTCTTGGATGTGAAGCTAAACCATCTTCTTCGCATTTATTTGAAGCTAAATCATGTGTTTCGAGTGAATGTGAAGCTAACTCGCTTGTTTCGCATGCATTTGAAGCTATATCATTTATATCGATAGTATTTGAAGGTAAATCATTTGTTTCGCATGGATTTGAAGCTAAACCTTCTACTTCGCATTGATTTGAATCTAAATAATGTGTTTCGCATGGATGTGAAGCTAACACGTTTGTTTCGCATCCAGTTCAAGCTAAATCAATTATGTCGCAAGTATTTGATGCTAAATCATTTGTTTCTTAAGGATTTGAAGCTATACCTTCTACTTTACATTGATATGAAGCTACATCATTTGTTTCGCATGGATTTGTAGCTAAACTTTTTACTTCGCATTGATTTAAGGCTAAATCATGTGTTTCTCATGCATTTGAAGTTAAACCTTCTATGCCACATTGATTTGAAGCTAAATCATGTGTTTCGCATGCAATTGAAGCTAAGCCATCTACTCTGCATTGATTTGAAGCTAAGTCATGTGTTTCGCATGGATTTTAAGCTAAATCATGTGTTTCCTATGCATTTGAAGCTAAACCTTCTATTCTGCGTTGATTTGAAGCTAAATCATATGTTGCGCATGCATTTGACGCTAAACCATCTACTCCGCATTGATTTCAAGCTAACTCATGTGCTTCGCATGGATTTCAAGCTAACTCGTTTGTATTCGCATGCAGTTGCAGCTAAATAATTTATTTCTCAAGTTTCTGAAGCTAAATCATTTGTTACTTATAGATTTGAAGTTAAACCTTTTACTTCGCTTTGATTTGAAGCTAAATCAATTGTTTCGCATGGATTTGAAGCTAAACTTCTACTTCGCATTGATTTGAAGCTAAATCACGTGTTTCGAGGGGATTTGAAGCTAACTTGTTTGTTTTGCATGCAGTTGAATCTAACTCATTTATATCTCAAGAATTTGAAGCTATATCATTTGTTTTGCATGGATTTGAAGCCAAAGCTTCTACTTCGCATTGATTTGAAGATAAGTCATGTGTTTCGCATGGATTTGAAGCTAACTCGTTTGTTTCGCATTGATTTGAAGCTAAATCAATTGTTTCGCATGGTTTTGAAGCTAATCCTTCTATTTCGCGTTGCTTTGAAGATAAATCATGTGTTTCGCATGATTTTGAAGCTAACTCGCTTGTTTCACTTCCAGTTGAAGCTAAATCATTTATATCGCAAGTATTTGATCTAAATCTTTTTTTTCGCATGGATTAGAAGCTAACTCGCTTGTTTCGCTTCCAGTTGAAGCTAAATCATTTATATCGCTAGTATTTGAAGGTAAATCATTTGTTTCGCATGGATTTGAAGCTAAACCTTCTACTTCACATTGATTTGACGATAAATCATGTGTGTCGAATGAATGTGATGCTAACTCGTTTGTCTCGCATGCATTTGAAGCTATATCGTTTATATCGCAAGTATTTGAAGCTAAATCATGTGTTTCGCATGCATTTGACGCTAAACCTTATACTCCGCATTAATTTGAAGCTAATTCACGTATTTCGCATGGATTCGAAGCTAACTCGTTTGTTTTTCATGGATTGGAACCTTAACCTTCTTCTTCGCATTGATCTGAAGCTAAATCATGTGTTTCGCATGGATTTGAAGCTAACTCAATGTTTCGCATGCAGTTGAAGCTAAATCATTTATATCGCAAGTTTTTGAAGCTAAATAATTTGTTTCTAATGGATTTGAAGCTAAACCTTCTACTTCGCATTGATTGTAAGCTAAATCACTTCTATCGCATGGATTTGAAGCTAAACCTTCTTCTCCGCATTGATTTGAAGCTAAAACAGGTGGGCCGCATGGATTTGAAGCGGACTCGCTTGTTTCGCTTCTAGTAGAAGATAAATCATTTACATCGCAAGTATTTGGAGCTAAATCATGTATTTCACATGGATTTGAAGCTAAACCTTCTATTCGGCATTGATTTGAAGCTAAATCATGTGTTTCGCATGGATGTGATGCTAAGTCGTTTGTTTCGCATCCAGTTCAAGCTAAATCATTTATGTCGCAAGTATTTGATGCTAAATCATTTGTTACTTAAGGATTTGAAGCTATACCTTCTACTTTACATTGATTTGAAGCTACATCATTTGTTTCGCGTGGATTTGAAGCTAAACCTTCTATTCCGCATTAATTTGAAGCTAAATCATGTGTTTCGCATGCAATTGAAGATAAGCCTTCCACTCTGCATTGATTTGATGCTATCTCGTTTGTCTTGCATTCAGTTGAAGCCAAATCATTTATATCGCAAGTATGTGAAGCTAAATCATTTGTTTCGAGTGGAGTTGAAGGTAAACTGTCTACTTCGCTTTGATTTGAAGCTAAATCATGCGTTTCGAGTGGATTTGAAGCTAACTTGTTTGTTTCGCATGCAGTTGAATCTAACTCATTTATGTCGCAAGGATTAGAAGCGAAATCATTTATTTCGCATGGATTTAAATCCAAACCATCTATATAGCATTGATTTGAAGCTAAATCAGGTTTTCCGTATGCAGTTGAAGCTAACTCGTTTGTTTAGCATGCATTTGAAGCTACATCATTTACGTCGCAAGTATTTGAAGTAAAATCATTTGTTTCGCATGGATATGAAGCTAAACCTTCTATTCCACATTGATTTGAAGCTAATTCATGTGTCTCGAATGGATTTGAAGCTAAACCTTCTACTCCGCATTGATTTGAATCTAAATCTTGCGTTTCGCATGGATTCGAAGCTAACTCGTTTGTTTCGCTTCCAGTTGAAGATAAATTATTCATATCGCAAGTATTTGAAGCTAAATCATTTGTTTCGCATGGAATGGAAGCTAAACCTTCTACTTCGCATTGATTTGAAGATAAATCATGTGTTTCGTATGGACTTGTAGCTAACTCTTTTGTTTCGAATGCTCTTGCAGCTAAATCAACTATATCGCAAGTATTTGAAGCAAAATAATTTGTTTCGCAAGGATTTGATTCTCAACCTACTACCTCGCATTGACTTGAGGCTAAGTCATGTGTTTCGCGTGGATTTGAAGCTTACTCTTTTGTCTTGCATTCAGTTGAAGCCAAATCATTTATATCGCAAGTATGTGAAGCTAAATCATTTGTTTCGAGTGGATTTGAAGGTAAACTGTCTACTTCGCTTTGATTTGAAGCTAAATCATGCGTTTCGAGTGGATTTGAAGCTAACTTGTTTGTTTCGCATGCAGTTGAATCTAACTCATTTATGTCGCAAGGATTAGAAGCTAAATCATTTATTTCGCATGGATTTAAATCCAAACCATCTATATAGCATTGATTTGAAGCTAAATCAGGTTTTCCGTATGCAGTTGAAGCTAACTCGTTTGTTTACCATGCATTTGAAGCTACATCATTTACGTCGCAAGTATTTGAAGTAAAATCATTTGTTTCGCATGGATATGAAGCTAAACCTTCTACTCCACATTGATTTGAAGCTAATTCATGTGTCTCGCATGGATTTGAAGCTAAATCTTCTACTCCGCATTGATTTGAATCTAAATCTTGCGTTTCGCATGGATTCGAAGCTAACTCGCTTGTTTCGCTTCCAGTTGAAGCTAAATCATTTATATCGCAAGTATTTGAAGCTAATTCATGTATTGCACATGGATTTGAAGCTAACACGTTTGTTTCGCATGCAGTTGAATATAAATCATTTATATCCCAAGTATTTGAAGCAAAATCATTTGTTTCGCTTGGATTTGAAGCTAAACCGCCTACTTCGCATTGATTTGAAGCTAAATCACGTGTTTCGCGTGGATTTGAAGCTAACTCGTTTGTTTCGCATGCAGTTGAATCTAAATCATTTATATCGCAAGTATTTGAAGCTAAATTATTTGTTTCGCTTGGATTTGAAGCTAAATTTTCTACCTCGCATTGATTTGAGGCTAAATCATGTGTTTCGAATGAATGTGAATCTAAGTTGTTTGTTTCGCATGCAGTTGAATCTAAATCATTTATATCGCAAGTATTTGAAGCAAAATCATTTGTTTCGCATGGATTTGAAGCTAAATCTTCTACCTCGCATTGATTTGAGGCTAAATCATGTCTTTCGAATTAATGTGAAGCTAACTCGTTTGTTTCGCATGGATTAGAAGCTAACTCGCTTGTTTCGCTTCCAGTTAAAGCTAAATCATTTATATCGCAAGTATTTGAAGGTAAATCATTTGTATCGCATTGATTTGAAGCTAAACCTTCTACTTCGCATTGATTTGAAGCTAAATCATGTGTTTCGAATGACTGTGAAGCTAACTCGTTTGTTTCGCATGAATTTGAAGCTATATCGTTTATATCGCAAGTATTTGAAGCTAAATCATTTGCTTCGCATGGATTTGAAGCTAAAACTTCTACTCGGCATTGATTTGAATATAAATTTCGTGTTTTGCATGGATTTGAATCTAACTTGTTTGTTTCGCATGCAGTTGGATCTAAATTATTTATATCGCAAGTATTTGAAGCTAAATCATTTGTTTCGCATGGATTTGAAGCTAAATCTTCTACTCGGCATTGATTTGAATATAAATCTCGTGTTTTGCATGGATTTGAATCTAACTTGTTTGTTCCGCATGCAGTTGAATCTAAATCATTTATATCGCAAGTATTTGAAGGTAAATCATTTGTTTCGCATGGATTTGAAGCTAAACCTTCTACTTCGCATTGATTTGAAGCTAAATCATGTGTTTCGAATGACTGTGAAGCTAACTCGTTTGTTTCGCATGCATTTGAAGATATATCGTTTATATCGCAAGTATTTGAAGCTAAATCATTTGCTTCGCAAGTATTTGAAGCTAAATCATTTGCTTCGCAAGTATTTGAAGCTAAATCATTTGCTTCGCATGGATTTGAAGCTAAAACTTCTACTCGGCATTGATTTGAATATAAATTTCGTGTTTTGCATGGATTTGAATCTAACTTGTTTGTTTCGCATGCAGTTGGATCTAAATTATTTATATCGCAAGTATTTGAAGCTAAATCATTTGTTTCGCATGGATTTGAAGCTAAAACTTCTACTCGGCATTGATTTGAATATAAATCTCGTGTTTTGCATGGATTTGAATCTAACTTGTTTGTTTCGCATGCAGTTGAATCTAAATCATTTATATCGCAAGTATTTGAAGGTAAATCATTTGTTTCGCATGGATTTGAAGCTAAACCTTCTACTTCGCATTCATTTGAAGCTAAATCATGTGTTTCGAATGACTGTGAAGCTAACTCGTTTGTTTCGCATGCATTTGAAGCTATATCGTTTATATCCCAAGTACTTGAACATAAATCTATTGTTTCGCATGGATTAGAAGCTAACTCGCTTGTTTCGCTTCCAGTTGAAGCTATATCGTTTACATCGCAAGTATTTGAAGCTGAATCATATGTTTCGCATGGATTTGAAGCTGAAACTTCTACTCGGCATTGATTTGAATCTAAATCTCGTGTTATGCATGTATTTGAATCTAACTTGTTTGTTCCGCATGCAGTTGAATCTAAATCATTTATATCGCAAGTATTTGAAGCAAAATCATTTGTTTCTCTTGGATGTGAAGCTAAACCATCTTCTTCGCATTTATTTGAAGCTAAATCATGTGTTTCGAGTGAATGTGAAGCTAACTCGCTTGTTTCGCATGCATTTGAAGCTATATCATTTATATCGATAGTATTTGAAGGTAAATCATTTGTTTCGCATGGATTTGAAGCTAAACCTTCTACTTCGCATTGATTTGAATCTAAATAATGTGTTTCGCATGGATGTGAAGCTAACACGTTTGTTTCGCATCCAGTTCAAGCTAAATCAATTATGTCGCAAGTATTTGATGCTAAATCATTTGTTTCTTAAGGATTTGAAGCTATACCTTCTACTTTACATTGATATGAAGCTACATCATTTGTTTCGCATGGATTTGTAGCTAAACTTTTTACTTCGCATTGATTTAAGGCTAAATCATGTGTTTCTCATGCATTTGAAGTTAAACCTTCTATGCCACATTGATTTGAAGCTAAATCATGTGTTTCGCATGCAATTGAAGCTAAGCCATCTACTCTGCATTGATTTGAAGCTAAGTCATGTGTTTCGCATGGATTTTAAGCTAAATCATGTGTTTCCTATGCATTTGAAGCTAAACCTTCTATTCTGCGTTGATTTGAAGCTAAATCATATGTTGCGCATGCATTTGACGCTAAACCATCTACTCCGCATTGATTTCAAGCTAACTCATGTGCTTCGCATGGATTTCAAGCTAACTCGTTTGTATTCGCATGCAGTTGCAGCTAAATAATTTATTTCTCAAGTTTCTGAAGCTAAATCATTTGTTACTTATAGATTTGAAGTTAAACCTTTTACTTCGCTTTGATTTGAAGCTAAATCAATTGTTTCGCATGGATTTGAAGCTAAACTTCTACTTCGCATTGATTTGAAGCTAAATCACGTGTTTCGAGGGGATTTGAAGCTAACTTGTTTGTTTTGCATGCAGTTGAATCTAACTCATTTATATCTCAAGAATTTGAAGCTATATCATTTGTTTTGCATGGATTTGAAGCCAAAGCTTCTACTTCGCATTGATTTGAAGATAAGTCATGTGTTTCGCATGGATTTGAAGCTAACTCGTTTGTTTCGCATTGATTTGAAGCTAAATCAATTGTTTCGCATGGTTTTGAAGCTAATCCTTCTATTTCGCGTTGCTTTGAAGATAAATCATGTGTTTCGCATGATTTTGAAGCTAACTCGCTTGTTTCACTTCCAGTTGAAGCTAAATCATTTATATCGCAAGTATTTGATCTAAATCTTTTTTTTCGCATGGATTAGAAGCTAACTCGCTTGTTTCGCTTCCAGTTGAAGCTAAATCATTTATATCGCTAGTATTTGAAGGTAAATCATTTGTTTCGCATGGATTTGAAGCTAAACCTTCTACTTCACATTGATTTGACGATAAATCATGTGTGTCGAATGAATGTGATGCTAACTCGTTTGTCTCGCATGCATTTGAAGCTATATCGTTTATATCGCAAGTATTTGAAGCTAAATCATGTGTTTCGCATGCATTTGACGCTAAACCTTATACTCCGCATTAATTTGAAGCTAATTCACGTATTTCGCATGGATTCGAAGCTAACTCGTTTGTTTTTCATGGATTGGAAGCTTAACCTTCTTCTTCGCATTGATCTGAAGCTAAATCATGTGTTTAGCATGGATTTGAAGCTAACTCAATGTTTCGCATGCAGTTGAAGCTAAATCATTTATATCGCAAGTTTTTGAAGCTAAATAATTTGTTTCTAATGGATTTGAAGCTAAACCTTCTACTTCGCATTGATTGTAAGCTAAATCACTTCTATCGCATGGATTTGAAGCTAAACCTTCTTCTCCGCATTGATTTGAAGCTAAAACAGGTGGGCCGCATGGATTTGAAGCGGACTCGCTTGTTTCGCTTCTAGTAGAAGATAAATCATTTACATCGCAAGTATTTGGAGCTAAATCATGTATTTCACATGGATTTGAAGCTAAACCTTCTATTCGGCATTGATTTGAAGCTAAATCATGTGTTTCGCATGGATGTGATGCTAAGTCGTTTGTTTCGCATCCAGTTCAAGCTAAATCATTTATGTCGCAAGTATTTGATGCTAAATCATTTGTTACTTAAGGATTTGAAGCTATACCTTCTACTTTACATTGATTTGAAGCTACATCATTTGTTTCGCGTGGATTTGAAGCTAAACCTTCTATTCCGCATTAATTTGAAGCTAAATCATGTGTTTCGCATGCAATTGAAGATAAGCCTTCCACTCTGCATTGATTTGATGCTATCTCGTTTGTCTTGCATTCAGTTGAAGCCAAATCATTTATATCGCAAGTATGTGAAGCTAAATCATTTGTTTCGAGTGGAGTTGAAGGTAAACTGTCTACTTCGCTTTGATTTGAAGCTAAATCATGCGTTTCGAGTGGATTTGAAGCTAACTTGTTTGTTTCGCATGCAGTTGAATCTAACTCATTTATGTCGCAATGATTAGAAGCGAAATCATTTATTTCGCATGGATTTAAATCCAAACCATCTATATAGCATTGATTTGAAGCTAAATCAGGTTTTCCGTATGCAGTTGAAGCTAACTCGTTTGTTTAGCATGCATTTGAAGCTACATCATTTACGTCGCAAGTATTTGAAGTAAAATCATTTGTTTCGCATGGATATGAAGCTAAACCTTCTATTCCACATTGATTTGAAGCTAATTGATGTGTCTCGAATGGATTTGAAGCTAAACCTTCTACTCCGCATTGATTTGAATCTAAATCTTGCGTTTCGCATGGATTCGAAGCTAACTCGTTTGTTTCGCTTCCAGTTGAAGATAAATTATTCATATCGCAAGTATTTGAAGCTAAATCATTTGTTTCGCATGGAATGGAAGCTAAACCTTCTACTTCGCATTGATTTGAAGATAAATCATGTGTTTCGTATGGACTTGTAGCTAACTCTTTTGTTTCGAATGCTCTTGCAGCTAAATCAACTATATCGCAAGTATTTGAAGCAAAATAATTTGTTTCGCAAGGATTTGATTCTCAACCTACTACCTCGCATTGACTTGAGGCTAAGTCATGTGTTTCGCGTGGATTTGAAGCTTACTCTTTTGTCTTGCCTTCAGTTGAAGCCAAATCATTTATATCGCAAGTATGTGAAGCTAAATCATTTGTTTCGAGTGGATTTGAAGGTAAACTGTCTACTTCGCTTTGATTTGAAGCTAAATCATGCGTTTCGAGTGGATTTGAAGCTAACTTGTTTGTTTCGCATGCAGTTGAATCTAACTCATTTATGTCGCAAGGATTAGAAGCTAAATCATTTATTTCGCATGGATTTAAATCCAAACCATCTATATAGCATTGATTTGAAGCTAAATCAGGTTTTCCGTATGCAGTTGAAGCTAACTCGTTTGTTTAGCATGCATTTGAAGCTACATCATTTACGTCGCAAGTATTTGAAGTAAAATCATTTGTTTCGCATGGATATGAAGCTAAACCTTCTACTCCACATTGATTTGAAGCTAATTCATGTGTCTCGCATGGATTTGAAGCTAAATCTTCTACTCCGCATTGATTTGAATCTAAATCTTGCGTTTCGCATGGATTCGAAGCTAACTCGCTTGTTTCGCTTCCAGTTGAAGCTAAATCATTTATATCGCAAGTATTTGAAGCTAATTCATGTATTGCACATGGATTTGAAGCT
Organism: Megalopta genalis; assembly: GCF_051020955.1. Lineage (NCBI taxonomy): Eukaryota > Metazoa > Arthropoda > Insecta > Hymenoptera > Halictidae > Megalopta > Megalopta genalis. The sequence goes on along the minus strand of NW_027476518.1, from coordinate 94,710 downwards.
AACACGTTTGTTTCGCATGCAGTTGAATATAAATCATTTATATCCCAAGTATTTGAAGCAAAATCATTTGTTTCGCTTGGATTTGAAGCTAAACCGCCTACTTCGCATTGATTTGAAGCTAAATCACGTGTTTCGCGTGGATTTGAAGCTAACTCGTTTGTTTCGCATGCAGTTGAATCTAAATCATTTATATCGCAAGTATTTGAAGCTAAATTATTTGTTTCGCTTGGATTTGAAGCTAAATTTTCTACCTCGCATTGATTTGAGGCTAAATCATGTGTTTCGAATTAATGTGAATCTAAGTTGTTTGTTTCGCATGGAGTTGCATCTAAATCATTTATATCGCAAGTATTTGAAGCTAAATCAATTGTTTCGCATGGATTTGAAGCCAAAGCTTTTACCTCGCATTGATTTGAAGCTAAATCATGTGTTTTCGCATGAATGTGAAGCTAACTCGCTTGTATCGCTTCCAGTTAAAGCTAAATCATTTATATCGCAAGTATTTGAAGCTAAATCATTTGTTTCGCATGGGTTTGAAGCTAACTCGCATGTCTCGCTTCCAGTTGGAGCTAAGTCATTTATATCGCTAATACTTGAAGCTAAACCATTTGTTTCGCATGGATTTGAAGCTAATCCTTCTACTTCGCGTTGCTTTGAATATAAATCATGCGTTTCCGCATGAATGTGAAGCTAACTCGTTTGTCTCGCTTCCAGTTGAAGTTAAATCATTTATATCGCAAGTATTTGAAGCAAAATCATTTGTTTCGCATGGATTTGAAGCTAAATCTTCTACCTCGCATTGATTTGAGGCTAAATCATGTCTTTCGAATTAATGTGAAGCTAACTCGTTTGTTTCGCATGGATTAGAAGCTAACTCGCTTGTTTCGCTTCCAGTTAAAGCTAAATCATTTATATCGCAAGTATTTGAAGGTAAATCATTTGTATCGCATTGATTTGAAGCTAAACCTTCTACTTCGCATTGATTTGAAGCTAAATCATGTGTTTCGAATGACTGTGAAGCTAACTCGTTTGTTTCGCATGAATTTGAAGCTATATCGTTTATATCGCAAGTATTTGAAGCTAAATCATTTGCTTCGCATGGATTTGAAGCTAAAACTTCTACTCGGCATTGATTTGAATATAAATTTCGTGTTTTGCATGGATTTGAATCTAACTTGTTTGTTTCGCATGCAGTTGGATCTAAATTATTTATATCGCAAGTATTTGAAGCTAAATCATTTGTTTCGCATGGATTTGAAGCTAAATCTTCTACTCGGCATTGATTTGAATATAAATCTCGTGTTTTGCATGGATTTGAATCTAACTTGTTTGTTCCGCATGCAGTTGAATCTAAATCATTTATATCGCAAGTATTTGAAGGTAAATCATTTGTTTCGCATGGATTTGAAGCTAAACCTTCTACTTCGCATTGATTTGAAGCTAAATCATGTGTTTCGAATGACTGTGAAGCTAACTCGTTTGTTTCGCATGCATTTGAAGATATATCGTTTATATCGCAAGTATTTGAAGCTAAATCATTTGCTTCGCAAGTATTTGAAGCTAAATCATTTGCTTCGCATGGATTTGAAGCTAAATCATGTGTTTCGAATTAATGTGAAGCTAACTCGTTTGTTTCGCATGGATTAGAAGCTAACTCGCTTGTTTCGCTTCCAGTTAAAGCTAAATCATTTATATCGCAAGTATTTGAAGGTAAATCATTTGTTTCGCATGGATTAGAAGCTAACTCGCATGTCTCGCTTCCAGTTGGAGCTAAGTCATTTATATCGCTAGTACTTGAAGCTAAACCATTTGCTTCGCATGGATTTGAAGCTAATCCTTCTACTTCGCGTTGCTTTGAAGATAAATCACGTGTTTTCGCATGAATGTGAAGCTAACTCGTTTGTCTCGCTTCCAGTTGAAGCTAAATCATTTGTTTCGCATGGATTTGAAGCTAAACCTTCTACTTCGCATTGATTTGAAGCTAAATCATGTGTTTCGAATGACTGTGAAGCTAACTCGTTTGTTTCGCATGCATTTGAAGATATATCGTTTATATCGTAAGTATTTGAAGCTAAATCATTTGTTTCGCATGGATTTGAAGCTAAATCTTCTACCTCGCATTGATTTGAGGCTAAATCATGTGTTTCGAATTAATGTGAAGCTAACTCGTTTTTTTCGCATGCATTTGAAGATATATCGTTTATATCGCAAGTATTTAAAGCTAAATCATTTGTGTCGCATGGATTTGAAGCTAAACCTTCTACTGCGCAATGCAAGGAAGATAAATCACGTGTTTAGCGTGGATTTGAAGCTAACTCGTTTGTTTCGCATGCAGTTGAATCTAAATCATTTATATCGCATGGATTTGAAGCTAATCCTTCTACTTCGCGTTGCTTTGAATATAAATCATGTGTTTTCGCATGAATGTGAAGCTAACTCGTTTGTCTCGCTTCCAGTTGAAGCTAAATCATTTATATCGCAAGTACTTGGAGCTAAATCATTTGTTTCGCATGGATTTGAAGCTAAACCTTCTACTTCGCATTGATTTGAAGCCAAATCGCGTGTTTCGAATGACTGTGAAGCTAACTCGTTTGTTTCTCATGCATTTGAAGATATATCGTTTATATCGCAAGTATTTGAAGCAAAATCATTTGTTTCGCATGGATTTGAAGCTAAATCTTATACCTCGCATTGATTTGAGGCTAAATCATGTGTTTCGAATTAATGTGAAGCTAACTCGTTTGTTTCGCATGGATTAGAAGCTAACTCGCTTGTTTCGCTTCCAGTTAAAGCTAAATCATTTATATCGCAAGTATTTGAAGGTAAATCATTTGTTTCGCATGGATTTGAAGCTAAAGCTTCTACTTCGCATTGATTTGAAGCTAAATCATGTGTTTCGAATGACTGTGAAGCTAACTCGTTTGTTTCGCATGAATTTGAAGCTATATCGTTTATATCGCAAGTATTTGAAGCTAAATCATTTGCTTCACATGGATTTGAAGCTAAAACTTCTACTCGGCATTGATTTGAATATAAATTTCGTGTTTTGCATGGATTTGAATCTAACTTGTTTGTTTCGCATGCAGTTGGATCTAAATTATTTATATCGCAAGTATTTGAAGCTAAATCATTTGTTTCGCATGGATTTGAAGCTAAAACTTCTACTCGGCATTGATTTGAATATAAATCTCGTGTTTTGCATGGATTTGAATCTAACTTGTTTGTTTCGCATGCAGTTGAATCTAAATCATTTATATCGCAAGTATTTGAAGCTAAATCATTTGTTTCACATGGATTTGAAGCTAAATCTTCTACCTCGCATTGATTTGAGGCTAAATCATGTGTTTCGAATTAATGTGAAGCTAACTCGTTTTTTTCGCATGCATTTGAAGATATATCGTTTATATCGCAAGTATTTAAAGCTAAATCATTTGTGTCGCATGGATTTGAAGCTAAACCTTCTACTGCGCAATGCAAGGAAGATAAATCACGTGTTTCGCGTGGATTTGAAGCTAACTCGTTTGTTTCGCATGCAGTTGAATCTAAATCATTTATATCGCATGGATTTGAAGCTAATCCTTCTACTTCGCGTTGCTTTGAATATAAATCATGTGTTTTCGCATGAATGTGAAGCTAACTCGTTTGTCTCGCTTCCAGTTGAAGCTAAATCATTTATATCGCAAGTACTTGGAGCTAAATCATTTGTTTCGCATGGATTTGAAGCTAAACCTTCTACTTCGCATTGATTTGAAGCCAAATCGCGTGTTTCGAATGACTGTGAAGCTAACTCGTTTGTTTCTCATGCATTTGAAGATATATCGTTTATATCGCAAGTATTTGAAGCAAAATCATTTGTTTCGCATGGATTTGAAGCTAAATCTTATACCTCGCATTGATTTGAGGCTAAATCATGTGTTTCGAATTAATGTGAAGCTAACTCGTTTGTTTCGCATGGATTAGAAGCTAACTCGCTTGTTTCGCTTCCAGTTAAAGCTAAATCATTTATATCGCAAGTATTTGAAGGTAAATCATTTGTTTCGCATGGATTTGAAGCTAAACCTTCTACTTCACATTGATTTGAAGCTAAATCATGTGTTTCGAATGACTGTGAAGCTAACTCGTTTGTTTCGCATGAATTTGAAGCTATATCGTTTATATCGCAAGTATTTGAAGCTAAATCATTTGCTTCACATGGATTTGAAGCTAAAACTTCTACTCGGCATTGATTTGAATATAAATTTCGTGTTTTGCATGGATTTGAATCTAACTTGTTTGTTTCGCATGCAGTTGGATCTAAATTATTTATATCGCAAGTATTTGAAGCTAAATCATTTGTTTCGCATGGATTTGAAGCTAAAACTTCTACTCGGCATTGATTTGAATATAAATCTCGTGTTTTGCATGGATTTGAATCTAACTTGTTTGTTTCGCATGCAGTTGAATCTAAATCATTTATATCGCAAGTATTTGAAGCTAAATCATTTGTTTCACATGGATTTGAAGCTAAATCTTCTACCTCGCATTGATTTGAGGCTAAATCATGTGTTTCGAATTAATGTGAAGCTAACTCGTTTGTTTCACATGCATTTGAAGATATATCGTTTATATCGCAAGTCTTTGAAGCTAAATCATTTGTGTCGCATGGATTTGAAGCTAAATCTTCTACCTCGCATTGATTTGAGGCTAAATCATGTGTTTCGAATTAATGTGAAGCCAACTCGTTTGCTTCGCATGCATTTGAAGTTATATCGTTTATATCGCAAGTACTTGAAGCTAAATCATTTGTTTCGCATGGATTTGAAGCTAACTCGCATGTCTCGCTTCCAGTTGGTGCTAAGTCATTTATATCGCTAGTACTTGAAGCTAAACCATTTGTTTCGCATGGATTTGAAGCTAATCCTTCTACTTCGCGTTGCTTTGAAGATAAATCGCGTGTTTTCGCATGAATGTGAAGCTAACTCGTTTGTCTCGCTTCCAGTTGAAGCTAAATCATTTGTTTCGCATGGATTTGAAGCTAAACCTTCTACTTCGCATTGTTTTGAAGCTAAATCATGTGTTTCGAATGACTGAGAAGCTAAATCGTTTGTTTCTTATGCATTTGAAGATATATCGTTTATATCGCAAGTATTTAAAGCTAAATCATTTGTGTCGCATGGATTTGAAGCTAAACCTTCTACTGCGCAATGCAAGGAAGATAAATCACGTGTTTCGCGTGGATTTGAAGCTAACTCGTTTGTTTCGCATGCAGTTGAATCTAAATCATTTATATCGCAAGTATTTGAAGCTAAATTATTTGTTTCGCTTGGATATGAAGCTAAACCTTCTACTTCGCATTGATTTGAAGCTAAATCATGTGTTTCGAATTAATGTGAAGCTAACTCGTTTGTTTCGCATGGATTAGAAGCTAACTCGCTTGATTCGCTTCCAGTTAAAGCTAAATCATTTATATCGCAAGTATTTGAAGGTAAATCATTTGTTTCGCATGGATTTGAAGCTAAATCTTCTACCTCGCATTGATTTGAGGCTAAATCATGTGTTTCGAATTAATGTGAAGCTAACTCGTTTGTTTCGCATGGATTAGAAGCTAACTCGCTTGTTTCGCTTCCAGTTAAAGCTAAATCATTTATATCGCAAGTATTTGAAGGTAAATCATTTGTTTCGCATGGATTTGAAGCTAAACCTTCTACTTCGCATTGATTTGAAGCTAAATCATGTGTTTCGAATGACTGTGAAGCTATCTCGTTTGTTTCGCATGCATTTGAAGATATATCGTTTATATCCCAAGTATTTGAAGCTAAATCATTTGTTTCGCAAGGATTTGAAGCTAAAACTTCTACTCCGCATTGATTTTAAATCTAAATCTCTTTTTTCGCATGGATTTGAATCTAACTTGTTTGTTTCGCATGCAGTTGAATCTAAATCATTTATATCGCAAGTATTTGACGCAAAATCATTTGTTTCGCATGGATTTGAAGATAAAACTTCTACTCGGCATTGATTTGAATATAAATCTCGTGTTTTGCATGGATTTGAATCTAACTTGTTTGTTTCGCATGCAGTTGAATCTAAATCATTTATATCGCAAGTATTTGAAGGTAAATCATTTGTTTCGCATGGATTTGAAGCTAAACCTTCTACTTCGCATTGATTTGAAGCTAAATCATGTGTTTCGAATGACTGTGAAGCTAACTCGTTTGTTTCGAATGAATTTGAAGCTGTATCGTTTATATCGCAAGTATTTGAAACTAAATCATTTGTTTCGCAAGAGTTTGAAAGTAAAACTTCTACTCCGCATTGATTTAAATCTAAATCTCTTTTTTCGCATGGATTTGAATCTAACTTGTTTGTTTCGCATGCATTTGAATCTAAATCATTTATATCGCAAGTATTTGAAGCAAAACCATTTGTTTCGCTTGGATTTGAAGCTAATTCTTCTACTTCGCATTGATTTGATGCTAAATCATGTGTTTCGAATGAATGTGAAGCCAACTCTTTTGCTTCGCATGCATTTGAAGTTATATCGTTTATATCGCAAGTACTTGAAGCTAAATCATTTGTTTCGCATGGATTTGAAGCTAACTCGCATGTCTCGCTTCCAGTTGGTGCTAAGTCATTTATATCGCTAGTACTTGAAGCTAAATCATTTGTTTCGCATCGATTTGAAGCTAAACCTTCTACTTCGCATTGCTTGGTAGATAAATCATGTATTTCGCGTGGATTTGAATCTAACTCGATTGATTCGCTTCCAGTTGAAGCTAAATCATTTATATCTCAAGTATTTGAAGCTAAATCATTTGTTTCGCATGGATTTGAAGCTCAATCTTCTACTTCGCATTGATTTGAAGCTAAATCGTGTGTTTCGAATGAATGTGATTCTAACTCGTTTTTTCGCACGCATTTGAAGCTATATCGTTTATATCGCAAGTATTTGAAGCTAAATCATTCGTTTCGCATGAATTAGAAGCTAACTCGCTTGTTCCGCTTCCAGTTAAAGCTATATCGTTTATATCGCAAGTATTTGAAGCTAAATCATTTGTTTCGCAAGGATTTGAAGCTAAAACTTCTACTCGGCATTGATTTAATTCCAAATCTCGTGTTTTGCACGGATTTGAATCTAACTTGTTTGTTTCGCATGCAGTTGAATCTAAATCATTTATATCCCATGTATTTGAAGCAAAATCATTTGTTTCGCGTGGATTTGAAGATAAACCTTCTACTTCGCATTGATTTGAAGCTAAATCATGTGTTTCGAATGACTGTGAAGCTAACTCGTTTGTTTCGCATGCATTTGAAGCTGTAACGTTTATATCGCAAGTATTTGAAGTTAAATCATTTGTTTCGCATGGATTTGAAGCTAAAACTTCTACTCGGCATTGATTTGAATATAAATCTCGTGTTTTGCATGGATTTGAATCTAACTTGTTTGTTTCGCATGCAGTTGAATCTAAATCATTTATATCGCAAGTATTTGAAGCAAAATCATTTGTTTGTCTTGGATTTGGAGCTAAACCTTCTATTTCGCATTGATTTGAAGCTAAATCATGTGTTTCGAATGAATGTGAAGCTAACTCGTTTGTTTCGCATGCAGTTGAAGCTATATCGTTTATATCGCAAGTACTTGAAGCCAAATCATTTGTTTCGCATGGATTTGAAGCTGACTCGCATGTTTCGCTTCCAGTTGGTGCTAAATCATTTATATCGCTAGTATTTGAAACTAAATCATTTGTTTCGCATGGATTTGAAGCTAAACCTTCTACTTCGCATTGGTTTGAAGATAAATCATGTGTTTCGAATGACTGTGAAGCTAACTCGTTTGTTTCGCATGCATTTGAATCTATATCGTTTATATCGCAAGTATTTGAAGGCAAATCATTTGTTTCGCAAGGATTTGAAGCTAAAACTTCTACTCCGCATTGATTTGAGGCTAAATCATGTGTTTCGAATTAATGTGAAGCTAACTCGTTTGTTTCGCATGGATTAGAAGCTAACTCGCTTGTTTCGCTTCCAGTTAAAGCTAAATCATTTATATCGCAAGTATTTGAAGGTAAATCATTTGTTTCGCATGGATTAGAAGCTAACTCGCATGTCTCGCTTCCAGTTGGAGCTAAGTCATTTATATCGCTAGTACTTGAAGCTAAACCATTTGTTTCGCATGGATTTGAAGCTAATCCTTCTACTTCGCGTTGCTTTGAAGATAAATCACGTGTTTTCGCATGAATGTGAAGCTAACTCGTTTGTCTCGCTTCCAGTTGAAGCTAAATCATTTGTTTCGCATGGATTTGAAGCTAAACCTTCTACTGCGCAATGCAAGGAAGATAAATCACGTGTTTCGCGTGGATTTGAAGCTAACTCGTTTGTTTCGCATGCAGTTGAATCTAAATCATTTATATCGCAAGTATTTGAAGCTAAATTATTTGTTTCGCTTGGATATGAAGCTAAACCTTCTACTTCGCATTGATTTGAAGCTAAATCATGTGTTTCGAATTAATGTGAAGCTAACTCGTTTGTTTCGCATGGATTAGAAGCTAACTCGCTTGTTTCGCTTACAGTTAAAGCTAAATCATTTATATCGCAAGTATTTGAAGGTAAATCATTTGTTTCGCATGGATTTGAAGCTAAATCTTCTACCACGCATTGATTTGAGGCTAAATCATGTGTTTCGAATTAATGTGAAGTTAGCTCGTTTGTTTCGCATGGATTAGAAGCTAACTCGCTTGTTTCGCTTCCAGTTAAAGCTAAATCATTTATATCGCAAGTATTTGAAGGTAAATCATTTGTTTCGCATGGATTTGAAGCTAAACCTTCTACTTCGCATTGATTTGAAGCTAAATCATGTGTTTCGAATGACTGTGAAGCTATCTCGTTTGTATCGCATGCATTTGAAGATATATCGTTTATATCCCAAGTATTTGAAGCTAAATCATTTGTTTCGCAAGGATTTGAAGCTAAAACTTCTACTCCGCATTGATTTTAAATCTAAATCTCTTTTTTCGCATGGATTTGAATCTAACTTGTTTGTTTCGCATGCATTTGAATCTAAATCATTTATATCGCAAGTATTTGAAGGAAAACCATTTGTTTCGCTTGGATTTGAAGCTAATTCTTCTACTTCGCATTGATTTGATGCTAAATCATGTGTTTCGAATGAATGTGAAGCCAACTCGTTTGTTTCGCATGCATTTGAAGTTATATCGTTTATATCGCAAGTACTTGAAGCTAAATCATTTGTTTCGCATGGATTTGAAGCTAACTCGCATGTCTCGCTTCCAGTTGGTGCTAAGTCATTTAGATCGCTAGTACTTGAAGCTAAATCATTTGTTTCGCATCGATTTGAAGCTAAACCTTCTACTTCGCATTGCTTGGAAGATAAATCATGTGTTTCGCGTGGATTTGAATCTAACTCGATTGATTCGCTTCCAATTGGAGCTAAGTCATTTATATCGCTAGTTCTTGAAGCTAAATCATTTGTTTCGCATGGATTTGAAGCTAATCCTTCTACTTCGCGTTGCTTTGAAGATAGATCATGTGTTTTCGCATGAATGTGAAGCTAACTCGTTTGTCTCGCTTCCAGTTGAAGCTAAATCATTTATATCGCAAGTACTTGAAGCTAAATCTTTTTTTCGTGTGGATTAGAAGCTAACTCGCTTGTTTCGCTTCCACTTGAAGCTAAATCATTTATATCGCTAGTATTTGAAGGTAAATCATTTGTTTTGCATGGATTTGAAGTTAAACCTTCTACTTCGCATTGGTTTGAATATAAATCATGTGTTTCGAATGACTGTGAAGCTAACTCGTTTGTTTCGCATGCATTTGAAGCTGTAACGTTTATATCGCAAGTATTTGAAGCTAAATCATTTTTTTCGCATGGATTTGAAGCTAAAACTTCTACTCGGCATTGATTTGAATATAAATCTCGTGTTTTGCATGGATTTGAAGCTAACTCGCATGTTTCGATTCCAGTTGGTGCTAAATCATTTATATCGCTAGTATTTGAAACTAAATCATTTGTTTCGCATGGATTTGAAGCTAAACCTTCTACTTCGCATTGGTTTGAAGCTAAATCATGTGTTTCGAATGACTGTGAAGCTATCTCGTTTGTATCGCATGCATTTGAAGATATATCGTTTATATCCCAAGTATTTGAAGCTAAATCATTTGTTTCGCAAGGATTTGAAGCTAAAACTTCTACTCCGCATTGATTTTAAATCTAAATCTCTTTTTTCGCATGGATTTGAATCTAACTTGTTTGTTTCGCATGCATTTGAATCTAAATCATTTATATCGCAAGTATTTGAAGGAAAACCATTTGTTTCGCTTGGATTTGAAGCTAATTCTTCTACTTCGCATTGATTTGATGCTAAATCATGTGTTTCGAATGAATGTGAAGCCAACTCGTTTGTTTCGCATGCATTTGAAGTTATATCGTTTATATCGCAAGTACTTGAAGCTAAATCATTTGTTTCGCATGGATTTGAAGCTAACTCGCATGTCTCGCTTCCAGTTGGTGCTAAGTCATTTAGATCGCTAGTACTTGAAGCTAAATCATTTGTTTCGCATCGATTTGAAGCTAAACCTTCTACTTCGCATTGCTTGGAAGATAAATCATGTGTTTCGCGTGGATTTGAATCTAACTCGATTGATTCGCTTCCAATTGGAGCTAAGTCATTTATATCGCTAGTTCTTGAAGCTAAATCATTTGTTTCGCATGGATTTGAAGCTAATCCTTCTACTTCGCGTTGCTTTGAAGATAGATCATGTGTTTTCGCATGAATGTGAAGCTAACTCGTTTGTCTCGCTTCCAGTTGAAGCTAAATCATTTATATCGCAAGTACTTGAAGCTAAATCATTTGTTTCGCATGGATTTGAAGCTAACTCGCATGTCTCGCTTCCAGTTGGAGCTAAATCATTTATATCGCAAGTATTTGAAAGTAAATCATTTGTTTCGCATGGATTTGAAGCTAAACCTTCTACTTCGCATTGCTTGGAAGATAAATCATGTGTTTCGCGTGGATTTGAATCTAACTCGATTGTTTCGCTTCCAGTTGAAGCTAAGTCATTTATATCGCAAGTATTTGAAGCTAAATCATTTGTTTCACATGGATTTGAAGCGAAATCTTCTAGTTCGCATTGATTTGAAGCTAAATCATGTGTTTCGAATGACTGTGAAGCTAACTCGTTTGTTTCGCATGAATTTGAAGCTATATCGTTTATATCGCAAGTATTTGAAGCTAAATCATTCGTTCCGCATGAATTAGAAGCTAACTCGCTTGTTCCGCTTCCAGTTAAAGCTATATCGTTTATATTGCAAGTATTTGAAGCTAAATCATTTGTTTCGCAAGGATTTTAAGCTAAAACTTCTACTCCGCATTGATTTAAATCTAAATCTCTTTTCTCGCATGGATTTGAATCTAACTTGTTTTTTTCGCATGCAGTTGAATCTAAATCATATAAATCGCAAGTATTTGAAGCAAAATCATTTGTTTCGCTTGGATTTGAAGCTAAATCTTCTACTTCGCATTGATTTGAAGCTAAATCATGTGTTTCGAATGATTGTGAATCTAAGTTGTTTGTTTCGCATGCAGTTGAATCTAATCCATTTATATCGCAAGTATTGGAAGCTAAATCATTTGTTTCGCATGGATTTGAAGCCAAAGCTTTTACGTCGCATTGATTTGTAGCTAAATCATGTGTTTTCGCATGAATGTGAAGCTAACTCGTTTATCTCGCTGCCAGTTGAAGCTAAATCATTTATATCGCAAGTACTTGAAGCTAAATCATTTGTTTCGCATGGATTTGAATCTAACTTGTTTGTTTCGCATGCAGTTGAATCTAAATAACTTGTATCGCAAGTATTTGAAGCAAAATCATTTGTTTCGCATGGATTTGAAGCTAAACCTTCTACCTCGCACTGATTTGAAGCTTTGTCATGTGTTTCGCGTGGATTTAAAATCTAACTCGATTGTTTCGCATGCAGTTGAAGCTAAGTCATTTATATCGCAAGTATTTGAAGCAAAATCATTTGTTTAGCTTGGATTTGAAGCTAAATCTTCTACTTCGCATTGAATTGAAGCAAAATCATGTGTTTCAAATGAATGTGAATCTAAGTTGTTTGTTTCGCATGCAGTTGAATCTAAATCATTTATATCGCAAGTATTTGAAGCATAATCATTTGTTTCGCATGCATTTGAAGATATATCGTTTATATCGCAAGTATTTGAAGCTAAATCATTTGTGTCGCATGGATTTGAAGCTAAATCTTCTACCTCGCATTGATTTGAGGCTAAATCATGTGTTTCGAATTAATGTGAAGCTAACTCGTTTGTTTCGCATGGATTAGAAGCTAACTCGCTTGTTTCGCTTACAGTTAAAGCTAAATCATTTATATCGCAAGTATTTCAAGGTAAATCATTTGTTTCGCATGGATTTGAAGCTAAATCTTCTACCTCGCATTGATTTGAGGCTAAATCATGTGTTTCGAATTAATGTGAAGCTAACTCGTTTGTTTCGCATGGATTAGAAGCTAACTCGCTTGTTTCGCTTCCAGTTAAAGCTAAATTATTTATATCGCAAGTATTTGAAGGTAAATCATTTGTTTCGCAAGGATTTGAAGCTAAAACTTCTACTCCGCATTGATTTTAAATCTAAATCTCTTTTTTCGCATGGATTTGAATCTAACTTGTTTGTTTCGCATGCAGTTGAATCTAAATCATTTATATCGCAAGTATTTGACGCAAAATCATTTGTTTCGCTTGGATTTGAAGCTAAAACTTCTACTCGGCATTGATTTGAATATAAATCTCGTGTTTTGCATGGATTTGAATCTAACTTGTTTGTTTCGCATGCAGTTGAATCTAAATCATTTATATCGCAAGTAATTGAAGCAAAATCATTCGTTTCGCATGGATTTGAAGCTAAACCTTCTACTTCTCATTCATTTGAAGCTAAATCATGTGTTTCGAATGACTGTGAAGCTAACTCGTTTGTTTCGCATGCATTTGAATCTATATCGTTTATATCGCAAGTATTTGAAGGCAAATCATTTGTTTCGCAAGGATTTGAAGCTAAAACTTCTACTCCGCATTGATTTAAATCTAAACCTCTTTTCTCGCATGGATTTGATTCTAACTTGTTTTTTTCGCATGCAGTTGAATCTAAATCATTTATATCGCAAGTATTTGAAGCTAAACCTTCTACTTCGCATTGATTTGAAGCTAAATCATGTGTTTCGAATGATTGTGAATCTAAGTTGTTTGTTTCGCATGCAGTTGAATCTAAACCATTTATATCGCAAGTATTTGAAGCTAAATCATTTGTTTCGCATGGATTTGAAGCCAAAGCTTTTACGTCGCATTGATTTGTAGCTAAATCATGTGTTTTCGCATGAATGTGAAGCTAACTCGTTTGTCTCGCTTCCAGTTGAAGCTAAATCATTTATATCGCAAGTACTTGAAGCTAAATCATTTGTTTCGCATGGATTTGAAGCTAACTCGCATGTCTCGCTTCCAGTTGGAGCTAAATCATTTATATCGCAAGTATTTGAAAGTAAATCATTTGTTTCGCATGGATTTGAAGCTAAACTTTCTACTTCGCATTGCTTGGAAGATAAATCATGTGTTTCGCGTGGATTTGAATCTAACTCGATTGTTTCGCTTCCAGTTGAACCTAAATCATTTATATCGCTAGTATTTGAAGCTAAATCATTTGTTTTGCATGGATTTGAAGCTAAACCTTCTACCTCGCACTGATTTGAAGCTTTGTCATGTGTTTCGCGTGGATTTAAAATCTAACTCGATTGTTTCGCATGCAGTTGAAGCTAAGTCATTTATATCGCAAGTATTTGAAGCTAAATCATTTGTTACGCATGGATTTGAAGCCAAAGCTTTTCTCTCGCATTAATTTGAAGCTAAATCATGTGTTTCGCATGAATGTGAAGCTATCTCGTTTGTCTCGCTTTCAGTTGAAACTAATTCATTTATATCGCAAGTATTTGAAGCTAAATCATTCGTTTCGCATGGATTTGATGCTAAACCTTCTACTTCGCAATGCATGGAAGATAAATCATGTGTTTCGCGTGGATTTGAAGCTAACTCGTTCGTTTCGCATGCATTTGAAGCTATATCGAATATATCGCAAGTATTTGAAGCTTAATTATTTGTTTCGCATGGATTTGTAGCTAAAACTTCTACTCGGCATTGATTTGAATCTAAATCTCGTGTTTTGCATGGATTTGAATCTAACTTGTTTGTTTCGCATGCAGTTGAATCTAAATCATTTATATCGCAAGTATTTGAAGCAAAATCATTTGTTTCGCTTGGATTTGAAGCTAAATCTTCTACTTCGCATTGATTTGAAGCTAAATCATGTGTTTCGAATGAATGTGAATCTAAGTTGTTTGATTCGCATGCAGTTGAATCTAAATCATTTATATCGCAAGTATTTGAAGCTAAATCATTTGTTTCGCATGAATGTGAAGCTAACTCGTTTGTCTCGCTTCCAGTTGAAGCTAAATCATTTATATCGCAAGTACTTGAAGCTAAATAATTTTTTTCGCATGGATTTAAAGCTAACTCGCATGTCTCGCTTCCCATTGGTGCTAAATCATTTATATCGCTAGTACTTGAAGCTAAATCATTTGTTTCGCATGGATTTGAAGCTAAACCTTCTACTTCGCATTGCTTGGAAGATAAATCATGTGTTTCGCGTGGATTTGAATCTAACTCGATTGATTCGCTTCCAGTTGAAGCTAAATCATTTATATCTCAAGTATTTGAAGCTAAATCATTTGTTTCGCATGGATTTGAAGCTCAATCTTCTACTTCGCATTGATTAGAAGCTAAATCGTGTGTTTCGATTGAATGTGAAGCTAACTCGTTTTTTCGCAAGCATTTGAAGCTATATCGTTTATATCGCAAGTATTTGAAGCTAAATCATTTGTTTCGCATGGTTTTGAAGCTAACTCGCTTGTTCCGCTTCCAGTTAAAGCTATATCGTTTATACCGCAAGTATTTGAAGCTAAATCATTTGTTTCGCAAGGATTTGAAGCTAACACTTCTACTCGGCATTGATTTAATTCCAAATCTCGTGTTTTGCACGGATTTGAATCTAACTTGTTTGTTTCGCATGCAGTTGAATCTAAATCATTTATATCCCAAGTATTTGAAGCAAAATCATTTGTTTCGCGTGGATTTGAAGCTAATCCTTCTACTTCGCATTGATTTGAAGCTAAATCATGTGTTTCGAATGAATGTGTATCTAAGTTGTTTGTTTCGCATGCAGTTGAATCTAAATCATTTATATCGCAAGTATTTGAAGGTAAATCATTTGTTTCGCAAGGATTTGAAGCTAAAACTTCTACTCCGCATTGATTTTAAATCTAAATCTCATTTTTCGCATGGATTTGAATCTAACTTGTTTGTTTCGCATGCAGTTGAATCTAAATCATTTATATCGCAAGTATTTGAAGCAAAATCATTTGTTTCGCTTGGATTTGAAGCTAAATATTCTACTTCGCATTGATTTGAAGCTAAATCATGTGTTTCGAATGAATGTGAATCTAAGTTGTTTGTTTCGCATGCAGTTGAATCTAAATCATTTATATCGCAAGTATTTGAAGCTAAATCATTTGTTTCGCATGGATTTGAAGCCAAACCTTTTACCTCGCATTGATTTGAAGCTAAATCATTTGTTTCGCCTGGATTTGAAGCCAAACCTTTTACCTCGCATTGATTTGAATATAAATCATGTGTTTTCGCATGAATGTGAAGCTAACTCGTTTGTCTCGCTTCCAGTTGAAGCTAAATCATTTATATCGCAAGTACTTGAAGTTAAATCATTTGTTTCGCATGGATTTGAAGCTAAATCTTCCACCTCGCATTGATTTGAGGCTAAATCATGTGTTTCGAATTAATGTGAAGCTAACTCGCTTGTTTCGCATGGATTAGAAGTCAACTCGCTTGTTTCGCTTCCAGTTAAAGCTAAATCATTTATATCGCAAGTATTTGAAGGTAAATCATTTGTTTCGCATGGATTTGAAGCTAAACCTTCTACTTCGCATTGATTTGAAGCTAAATCATGTGTTTCGAATGACTGTGAATCTAACTCGTTTGTTTCGCATGCATTTGAAGATATATCGTTTATATCGCAAGTATTTGAAGCTAAATCATTTGTGTCGCATGGATTTGAAGCTAAATCTTCTACCTCGCATTGATTTGAGGCTAAATCATGTGTTTCGAATTAATGTGAAGCTAACTCGTTTGTTTCGCATGGATTAGAAGCTAACTCGCTTGTTTCGCTTCCAGTTAAAGCTAAATCATTTATAGCGCAAGTATTTGAAGGTAAATCATTTGTTTCGCATGGATTTGAAGCTAAACCTTCTACTTCGCATTGATTTGAAGCTAAATCATGTGTTTCGATTGACTGTGAAGCTAACTCGTTTGTTTCGCATGAATTTGAAGCTATATCGTTTATATCGCAAGTATTTGTAGCTAAGTCATTTGTTTCGCAAGGATTTGAAGCTAAAACTTCTACTCCGCATTGATTTTAAATCTAAATCTCTTTTTTCGCATGGATTTGAATCTAACTTGTTTGTTTCGCATGCAGTTGAATCTAAATCATTTATATCGCATGTATTTGAAGCAAAATCATTTGTTTCGCTTAGATTTGAAGCTAAATCTTCTACTTCGCATCGATTTGAAGCTAAATCATGTGTTTCGAATGAATGTGTATCTAAGTTGTTTGTTTCGAATGCAGTTGAATCTAAATCATTTATATCGCAAGTATTTGAAGCTAAATCATTTGTTTCGCATGGATTTGAAGCCAAAGCTTTTACCTCGCATTGATTTGAACCTAAATCATGTGTTTTCGCATGAATGTGAAGCTAACTCGTTTGTCTCGCTTCCAGTTGAAGCTAAATCATTTATATCGCAAGTACTTGAAGCTAAATCATTTGTTTCGCATGGATTTGAAGCTAAAACTTCTACTCGGCGGTGATTTGAATCTAAATCTCGTGTTTTGCATGGATTTGAATCTAACTTGTTTGTTTCGCATGCAGTTGAATCTAAATCATTTATATCGCAAGTATTTGAAGCAAAATCATTTGTTTCTCTTGGATTTGAAGCTAAACCTTCTTCTTCGCATTGATTTGAAGCTAAATCATGTGTTTCGAATGAATGTGAAGCTAACTCGTTTATTTCGCATGCATTTGATGCTATATCGTTTATATCCCAAGTACTTGAAGATAAATCTATTGCTTCGCTTCCAGTTGAAGCTAAATCATTTATATCGCTAGTATTTGAAGGTAAATCATTTGTTTCGCATGGATTTGAAGCTAAACCTTCTACTTCGCATTGTTTTGAAGATAAATCATGTGTTTCGAATGACTGTGAAGCTAACTCGTTTGTTTCGCATGCATTTGAAGATATACCGTTTATATCGCAAGTATTTGAAGCTAAATCATATGTTTCGCATGGATTTGAAGCTGAAACTTCTACTCGGCATTGATTTGAATTTAAATCTCGTGTTTTGCATGAATTTGAATCTAACTTGTTTGTTTCGCATGCAGTTGAATCTAAATCATTTATATCGCAAGTATTTGAAGCAAAACCATTTGTTTCGCTTGGACTTGATGCTAAACCTTCTACTTCGCATTGATTTGAAACTAAAACATGTGTTTCGCATGAATGTGAAGCTAACTCGTTTGTCTCGTTTCCAGTTGAAGCCAAATCATTTATACCGCTAGAATTTGAAGTTAAATCATTTGTTTTACATGGATTTGAAGCTATACCTTCTACTTCGCATTGATTTGAAGCTAAATCATGTGTTCCGAATGAATGTGAATCTAAGTTGTTTGTTTCGCATGCAGTTGAATCTAAATAATTTATATCGCAAGTATTTGAAGGTTTCGCATGGATTGGACTTGTTTCACATGGATTTGAAGCCAAAGCTTTTCCCTCGCATGGATTTGAAGCTAAATCTTCTACTTCGCATTGATTTGAAGCTAAATCATGTGTTTCGAATGTCTGTGAACCTAACTCGTTTGTATCGCATGCATTTGAAGCTATATCGTTTATATCGAAAAAACTTGAAGGTAAATCGTTTGTTTCGCATGGATTAGAAGCTAACTCGCTTGAATCGCTTCCAGTTAATGCTAAATCATTTATATCGCAAGTATTTGAAGCTAAATCATTTGGTTCGCATGGATTTGAAGCTAAACCTTCTACTTCGCATTGCTTTGAACCTAAGTCATGTGTTTCGAATGAATGTGAAGCTAACTCGTTTTTATCGCATGCATTTGAAGCTATATCGTTTATGTCGCAAGTATTTGAAGCTAAATCATTTGTTTCGCTTGGATTTGAAGCTAAACCTCCTACATCGCATTGATTTGAAGCTAAATCATGTGTTTCGCATGAATGTGAAGCTAACTCGTTTGTCTCGCTTCCAGTTGAAGCCAAATCATTTATATCGCATGTATTTGAAGCTAAATCATTTGTTTCGCATGGATTTGAAGCTAAACCTTCTACTTCGCATTGATTTGAACCTAAGTCATGTGTTTCGAATGAATGTGAAGATAACTCGTTTGTATCGCATGCATTTGAAGCTATATCGTTTATATCGGAAGTATTTGAAGCTAAATCATTTGTTTCGCAAGGATTTGAAGTTAAACCCTCTACTCCGCGTGGATTTGAAGTTAAATCATGTGTTTCGCATGCATTTGACGCTAAACCTTATACTCCGCATTAATTTGAAGCTAATTCACGTATTTCGCATGGATTCGAAGCTAACTCGTTTGTTTTTCATTGATTGGAAGCTTAACCTTCTTCTTCGCATTGATCTGAAGCTAAATCATGTGTTTCGCATGGATTTGAAGCTAACTCAATGTTTCGCATGCAGTTCAAGCTAAATCATTTATATCGCAAGTTTTTGAAGCTAAATAATTTGTTTCTAATGGATTTGAAGCTAAACCTTCTACTTCGCATTGATTGTAAGCTAAATCACTTCTATCGCATGGATTTGAAGCTAAACCTTCTTCTCCGCATTGATTTGAAGCTAAATCAGGTGGGCCGCATGGATTTGAAGCTGACTCGCTTGTTTCGCTTCTAGTAGAAGATAAATCATTTATATCGCAAGTATTTGGAGCTAAATCATGTATTTCACATGGATTTGAAGCTAACTCGTTTGTTTCGCATGCAGTTGAATCTAAATCATCTATATCGCAAGTATTTGAAGCTAAATCATTTGTTTCGCATGGATTTGAAGCTAAACTTTCTACTTCGCGTTGCTTTGAAGATAAATCATGTGTTTCAAATGAATGTGAATCTAAGTTGTTTGTTTCGCATGCAGTTGAATCTAAATCATTTATATCGCAAGTATTTGAAGCTTAATCATTTGTTTCGCATGGATTTGAAGCTAAAACTCCTACTCGGCATTGATTTGAATATAAATCTCGTGTTTTGCATGGATTTGAATCTAACTTGTTTGTTTCGCATGCAGTTGAATCTAAATCATTTATATCGCAAGTAATTGAAGCAAAATCATTCGTTTCGCATGGATTTGAAGCTAAACCTTCTACTTCGCATTGATTTGAAGCTAAATCATGTGTTTCGAATGACTGTGAAGCTAACTCGTTTGTTTCGCATGCATTTGAATCTATATCGTTTATATCGCAAGTATTTGAAGGCAAATCATTTGTTTCGCAAGGATTTGAAGCTAAAACTTCTACTCCGCATTGATTTAAATCTAAATCTCTTTTCTCGCATGAATTTGATTCTAACATGTTTTTTTCGCATGCATTTGAATCTAAACCATTTATATCGCAAGTATTTGAAGCTAAATCATTTGTTTCGCATGGATTTGAAGCCAAAGCTTTTACGTCGCATTGATTTGTAGCTAAATCACGTGTTTTCGCATGAATGTGAAGCTAACTCGTTTGTCTCGCTTCCAGTTGAAGCTAAATCATTTATATCGCAAGTACTTGAAGCTAAATCATTTGTTTCGCATGGATTTGAAGCTAACTCGCATGTCTCGCTTCCAGTTGGAGCTAAATCATTTATATCGCAAGTATTTGAAAGTAAATCATTTGTTTCGCATGGATTTGAAGCTAAACCTTCTACTTCGCATTGCTTGGAAGATAAATCATGTGTTTCGCGTGGATTTGAATCTAACTCGATTGTTTCGCTTCCAGTTGAAGCTAAGTCAT
This sequence comes from Megalopta genalis, assembly GCF_051020955.1. Classification (NCBI taxonomy): domain Eukaryota; kingdom Metazoa; phylum Arthropoda; class Insecta; order Hymenoptera; family Halictidae; genus Megalopta; species Megalopta genalis. The sequence continues at coordinate 74,516 of NW_027476518.1, read as the reverse complement.
TTATATCGCAAGTATTTGAAGCTAAATCATTTGTTTCACATGGATTTGAAGCGAAATCTTCTAGTTCGCATTGATTTGAAGCTAAATCATGTGTTTCGAATGACTGTGAAGCTAACTCGTTTGTTTCGCATGAATTTGAAGCTATATCGTTTATATCGCAAGTATTTGAAGCTAAATCATTCGTTCCGCATGAATTAGAAGCTAACTCGCTTGTTCCGCTTCCAGTTAAAGCTATATCGTTTATATTGCAAGTATTTGAAGCTAAATCATTTGTTTCGCAAGGATTTTAAGCTAAAACTTCTACTCCGCATTGATTTAAATCTAAATCTCTTTTCTCGCATGGATTTGAATCTAACTTGTTTTTTTCGCATGCAGTTGAATCTAAATCATATAAATCGCAAGTATTTGAAGCAAAATCATTTGTTTCGCTTGGATTTGAAGCTAAATCTTCTACTTCGCATTGATTTGAAGCTAAATCATGTGTTTCGAATGATTGTGAATCTAAGTTGTTTGTTTCGCATGCAGTTGAATCTAATCCATTTATATCGCAAGTATTGGAAGCTAAATCATTTGTTTCGCATGGATTTGAAGCCAAAGCTTTTACGTCGCATTGATTTGTAGCTAAATCATGTGTTTTCGCATGAATGTGAAGCTAACTCGTTTATCTCGCTGCCAGTTGAAGCTAAATCATTTATATCGCAAGTACTTGAAGCTAAATCATTTGTTTCGCATGGATTTGAATCTAACTTGTTTGTTTCGCATGCAGTTGAATCTAAATAACTTGTATCGCAAGTATTTGAAGCAAAATCATTTGTTTCGCATGGATTTGAAGCTAAACCTTCTACCTCGCACTGATTTGAAGCTTTGTCATGTGTTTCGCGTGGATTTAAAATCTAACTCGATTGTTTCGCATGCAGTTGAAGCTAAGTCATTTATATCGCAAGTATTTGAAGCAAAATCATTTGTTTAGCTTGGATTTGAAGCTAAATCTTCTACTTCGCATTGAATTGAAGCAAAATCATGTGTTTCAAATGAATGTGAATCTAAGTTGTTTGTTTCGCATGCAGTTGAATCTAAATCATTTATATCGCAAGTATTTGAAGCATAATCATTTGTTTCGCATGCATTTGAAGATATATCGTTTATATCGCAAGTATTTGAAGCTAAATCATTTGTGTCGCATGGATTTGAAGCTAAATCTTCTACCTCGCATTGATTTGAGGCTAAATCATGTGTTTCGAATTAATGTGAAGCTAACTCGTTTGTTTCGCATGGATTAGAAGCTAACTCGCTTGTTTCGCTTACAGTTAAAGCTAAATCATTTATATCGCAAGTATTTCAAGGTAAATCATTTGTTTCGCATGGATTTGAAGCTAAATCTTCTACCTCGCATTGATTTGAGGCTAAATCATGTGTTTCGAATTAATGTGAAGCTAACTCGTTTGTTTCGCATGGATTAGAAGCTAACTCGCTTGTTTCGCTTCCAGTTAAAGCTAAATTATTTATATCGCAAGTATTTGAAGGTAAATCATTTGTTTCGCAAGGATTTGAAGCTAAAACTTCTACTCCGCATTGATTTTAAATCTAAATCTCTTTTTTCGCATGGATTTGAATCTAACTTGTTTGTTTCGCATGCAGTTGAATCTAAATCATTTATATCGCAAGTATTTGACGCAAAATCATTTGTTTCGCTTGGATTTGAAGCTAAAACTTCTACTCGGCATTGATTTGAATATAAATCTCGTGTTTTGCATGGATTTGAATCTAACTTGTTTGTTTCGCATGCAGTTGAATCTAAATCATTTATATCGCAAGTAATTGAAGCAAAATCATTCGTTTCGCATGGATTTGAAGCTAAACCTTCTACTTCTCATTCATTTGAAGCTAAATCATGTGTTTCGAATGACTGTGAAGCTAACTCGTTTGTTTCGCATGCATTTGAATCTATATCGTTTATATCGCAAGTATTTGAAGGCAAATCATTTGTTTCGCAAGGATTTGAAGCTAAAACTTCTACTCCGCATTGATTTAAATCTAAACCTCTTTTCTCGCATGGATTTGATTCTAACTTGTTTTTTTCGCATGCAGTTGAATCTAAATCATTTATATCGCAAGTATTTGAAGCTAAACCTTCTACTTCGCATTGATTTGAAGCTAAATCATGTGTTTCGAATGATTGTGAATCTAAGTTGTTTGTTTCGCATGCAGTTGAATCTAAACCATTTATATCGCAAGTATTTGAAGCTAAATCATTTGTTTCGCATGGATTTGAAGCCAAAGCTTTTACGTCGCATTGATTTGTAGCTAAATCATGTGTTTTCGCATGAATGTGAAGCTAACTCGTTTGTCTCGCTTCCAGTTGAAGCTAAATCATTTATATCGCAAGTACTTGAAGCTAAATCATTTGTTTCGCATGGATTTGAAGCTAACTCGCATGTCTCGCTTCCAGTTGGAGCTAAATCATTTATATCGCAAGTATTTGAAAGTAAATCATTTGTTTCGCATGGATTTGAAGCTAAACTTTCTACTTCGCATTGCTTGGAAGATAAATCATGTGTTTCGCGTGGATTTGAATCTAACTCGATTGTTTCGCTTCCAGTTGAACCTAAATCATTTATATCGCTAGTATTTGAAGCTAAATCATTTGTTTTGCATGGATTTGAAGCTAAACCTTCTACCTCGCACTGATTTGAAGCTTTGTCATGTGTTTCGCGTGGATTTAAAATCTAACTCGATTGTTTCGCATGCAGTTGAAGCTAAGTCATTTATATCGCAAGTATTTGAAGCTAAATCATTTGTTACGCATGGATTTGAAGCCAAAGCTTTTCTCTCGCATTAATTTGAAGCTAAATCATGTGTTTCGCATGAATGTGAAGCTATCTCGTTTGTCTCGCTTTCAGTTGAAACTAATTCATTTATATCGCAAGTATTTGAAGCTAAATCATTCGTTTCGCATGGATTTGATGCTAAACCTTCTACTTCGCAATGCATGGAAGATAAATCATGTGTTTCGCGTGGATTTGAAGCTAACTCGTTCGTTTCGCATGCATTTGAAGCTATATCGAATATATCGCAAGTATTTGAAGCTTAATTATTTGTTTCGCATGGATTTGTAGCTAAAACTTCTACTCGGCATTGATTTGAATCTAAATCTCGTGTTTTGCATGGATTTGAATCTAACTTGTTTGTTTCGCATGCAGTTGAATCTAAATCATTTATATCGCAAGTATTTGAAGCAAAATCATTTGTTTCGCTTGGATTTGAAGCTAAATCTTCTACTTCGCATTGATTTGAAGCTAAATCATGTGTTTCGAATGAATGTGAATCTAAGTTGTTTGATTCGCATGCAGTTGAATCTAAATCATTTATATCGCAAGTATTTGAAGCTAAATCATTTGTTTCGCATGAATGTGAAGCTAACTCGTTTGTCTCGCTTCCAGTTGAAGCTAAATCATTTATATCGCAAGTACTTGAAGCTAAATAATTTTTTTCGCATGGATTTAAAGCTAACTCGCATGTCTCGCTTCCCATTGGTGCTAAATCATTTATATCGCTAGTACTTGAAGCTAAATCATTTGTTTCGCATGGATTTGAAGCTAAACCTTCTACTTCGCATTGCTTGGAAGATAAATCATGTGTTTCGCGTGGATTTGAATCTAACTCGATTGATTCGCTTCCAGTTGAAGCTAAATCATTTATATCTCAAGTATTTGAAGCTAAATCATTTGTTTCGCATGGATTTGAAGCTCAATCTTCTACTTCGCATTGATTAGAAGCTAAATCGTGTGTTTCGATTGAATGTGAAGCTAACTCGTTTTTTCGCAAGCATTTGAAGCTATATCGTTTATATCGCAAGTATTTGAAGCTAAATCATTTGTTTCGCATGGTTTTGAAGCTAACTCGCTTGTTCCGCTTCCAGTTAAAGCTATATCGTTTATACCGCAAGTATTTGAAGCTAAATCATTTGTTTCGCAAGGATTTGAAGCTAACACTTCTACTCGGCATTGATTTAATTCCAAATCTCGTGTTTTGCACGGATTTGAATCTAACTTGTTTGTTTCGCATGCAGTTGAATCTAAGTCATTTATATCCCAAGTATTTGAAGCAAAATCATTTGTTTCGCGTGGATTTGAAGCTAATCCTTCTACTTCGCATTGATTTGAAGCTAAATCATGTGTTTCGAATGAATGTGTATCTAAGTTGTTTGTTTCGCATGCAGTTGAATCTAAATCATTTATATCGCAAGTATTTGAAGGTAAATCATTTGTTTCGCAAGGATTTGAAGCTAAAACTTCTACTCCGCATTGATTTTAAATCTAAATCTCATTTTTCGCATGGATTTGAATCTAACTTGTTTGTTTCGCATGCAGTTGAATCTAAATCATTTATATCGCAAGTATTTGAAGCAAAATCATTTGTTTCGCTTGGATTTGAAGCTAAATATTCTACTTCGCATTGATTTGAAGCTAAATCATGTGTTTCGAATGAATGTGAATCTAAGTTGTTTGTTTCGCATGCAGTTGAATCTAAATCATTTATATCGCAAGTATTTGAAGCTAAATCATTTGTTTCGCATGGATTTGAAGCCAAACCTTTTACCTCGCATTGATTTGAAGCTAAATCATTTGTTTCGCCTGGATTTGAAGCCAAACCTTTTACCTCGCATTGATTTGAATATAAATCATGTGTTTTCGCATGAATGTGAAGCTAACTCGTTTGTCTCGCTTCCAGTTGAAGCTAAATCATTTATATCGCAAGTACTTGAAGTTAAATCATTTGTTTCGCATGGATTTGAAGCCAAAGCTTTTACCTCGCATTGATTTGAACCTAAATCATGTGTTTTCGCATGAATGTGAAGCTAACTCGTTTGTCTCGCTTCCAGTTGAAGCTAAATCATTTATATCGCAAGTACTTGAAGCTAAATCATTTGTTTCGCATGGATTTGAAGCTAAAACTTCTACTCGGCGGTGATTTGAATCTAAATCTCGTGTTTTGCATGGATTTGAATCTAACTTGTTTGTTTCGCATGCAGTTGAATCTAAATCATTTATATCGCAAGTATTTGAAGCAAAATCATTTGTTTCTCTTGGATTTGAAGCTAAACCTTCTTCTTCGCATTGATTTGAAGCTAAATCATGTGTTTCGAATGAATGTGAAGCTAACTCGTTTATTTCGCATGCATTTGATGCTATATCGTTTATATCCCAAGTACTTGAAGATAAATCTATTGCTTCGCTTCCAGTTGAAGCTAAATCATTTATATCGCTAGTATTTGAAGGTAAATCATTTGTTTCGCATGGATTTGAAGCTAAACCTTCTACTTCGCATTGTTTTGAAGATAAATCATGTGTTTCGAATGACTGTGAAGCTAACTCGTTTGTTTCGCATGCATTTGAAGATATACCGTTTATATCGCAAGTATTTGAAGCTAAATCATATGTTTCGCATGGATTTGAAGCTGAAACTTCTACTCGGCATTGATTTGAATTTAAATCTCGTGTTTTGCATGAATTTGAATCTAACTTGTTTGTTTCGCATGCAGTTGAATCTAAATCATTTATATCGCAAGTATTTGAAGCAAAACCATTTGTTTCGCTTGGACTTGATGCTAAACCTTCTACTTCGCATTGATTTGAAACTAAAACATGTGTTTCGCATGAATGTGAAGCTAACTCGTTTGTCTCGTTTCCAGTTGAAGCCAAATCATTTATACCGCTAGAATTTGAAGTTAAATCATTTGTTTTACATGGATTTGAAGCTATACCTTCTACTTCGCATTGATTTGAAGCTAAATCATGTGTTCCGAATGAATGTGAATCTAAGTTGTTTGTTTCGCATGCAGTTGAATCTAAATAATTTATATCGCAAGTATTTGAAGGTTTCGCATGGATTGGACTTGTTTCACATGGATTTGAAGCCAAAGCTTTTCCCTCGCATGGATTTGAAGCTAAATCTTCTACTTCGCATTGATTTGAAGCTAAATCATGTGTTTCGAATGTCTGTGAACCTAACTCGTTTGTATCGCATGCATTTGAAGCTATATCGTTTATATCGAAAAAACTTGAAGGTAAATCGTTTGTTTCGCATGGATTAGAAGCTAACTCGCTTGAATCGCTTCCAGTTAATGCTAAATCATTTATATCGCAAGTATTTGAAGCTAAATCATTTGGTTCGCATGGATTTGAAGCTAAACCTTCTACTTCGCATTGCTTTGAACCTAAGTCATGTGTTTCGAATGAATGTGAAGCTAACTCGTTTTTATCGCATGCATTTGAAGCTATATCGTTTATGTCGCAAGTATTTGAAGCTAAATCATTTGTTTCGCTTGGATTTGAAGCTAAACCTCCTACATCGCATTGATTTGAAGCTAAATCATGTGTTTCGCATGAATGTGAAGCTAACTCGTTTGTCTCGCTTCCAGTTGAAGCCAAATCATTTATATCGCATGTATTTGAAGCTAAATCATTTGTTTCGCATGGATTTGAAGCTAAACCTTCTACTTCGCATTGATTTGAACCTAAGTCATGTGTTTCGAATGAATGTGAAGATAACTCGTTTGTATCGCATGCATTTGAAGCTATATCGTTTATATCGGAAGTATTTGAAGCTAAATCATTTGTTTCGCAAGGATTTGAAGTTAACCCTCTACTCCGCGTGGATTTGAAGTTAAATCATGTGTTTCGCATGCATTTGACGCTAAACCTTATACTCCGCATTAATTTGAAGCTAATTCACGTATTTCGCATGGATTCGAAGCTAACTCGTTTGTTTTTCATTGATTGGAAGCTTAACCTTCTTCTTCGCATTGATCTGAAGCTAAATCATGTGTTTCGCATGGATTTGAAGCTAACTCAATGTTTCGCATGCAGTTCAAGCTAAATCATTTATATCGCAAGTTTTTGAAGCTAAATAATTTGTTTCTAATGGATTTGAAGCTAAACCTTCTACTTCGCATTGATTGTAAGCTAAATCACTTCTATCGCATGGATTTGAAGCTAAACCTTCTTCTCCGCATTGATTTGAAGCTAAATCAGGTGGGCCGCATGGATTTGAAGCTGACTCGCTTGTTTCGCTTCTAGTAGAAGATAAATCATTTATATCGCAAGTATTTGGAGCTAAATCATGTATTTCACATGGATTTGAAGCTAACTCGTTTGTTTCGCATGCAGTTGAATCTAAATCATCTATATCGCAAGTATTTGAAGCTAAATCATTTGTTTCGCATGGATTTGAAGCTAAACTTTCTACTTCGCGTTGCTTTGAAGATAAATCATGTGTTTGGCATGGATTTGAAGCTGACTCACTTGTTTCACTTCCAGTTGAAGCTAAATCATTTATATCGCATGTATTTGAAGCTAAATCATTTGTTTCGCATGGATTTGAAGCTAAACCTTCTACTTCGCATTGATTTGAACCTAAGTCATGAGTTTCGAATGAATGTGATGATAACTCGTATGTATCGCATGCATTTGAAGCTATATCGTTTATATCGCAAGTATTTGAAGCTAAATCATTTGTTTCGCATGGATTTGTAGCTAAAACTTCTACTCCGTATTGATTTAAATCTAAATCTCGTTTTTCGCATGGATTTGAATCTAACTTGTTTGTCTCGCATGCAGTTGAATCTAAATCATTTATATCGCAAGTATTGGAAGCTAAATCATTTGATTCGCATGGATTTGAAGCTAAACCTTCTACCTCGCATTGCTTTGAAGACAAATCATGTGTTTCGCATGGATTTGAAGCTAACTCGTTTGTTTCGCATGCAGTTGAAGCTAAATCATTTATATCGGAAGTATTTGAAGCTAAATCATTTGTTTCGCATGGATTTGAAGCTAAAACTTCTACTCGGCATTGATTTGTATCTAAATCTCGTGTTTTGCATGGATTTGAATCTAACTTGTTTGCTTCGCATGGAGTGAATCTAAATCATTTATATCGCCAGTATTTGAAGCAAAATCATTTTTTTCTCTTGGATTTGATGCTAAACCTTTTACTTCGCATTGATTTGAAGCTAAATCATTTGTTTCGCATCGATTAGAAGCTAACTCGCTTGTTTCGCTTCCAGTTGAACCTATATCATTTATATCGCTAGTATTTGAAATAAAATCATTTGTTTCGCATGGATTTGAAGCTAACTCGTTTGTTTCGCATGCAGTTGAAGCTAAACCTTCTACTCCGCATTGATTTGAAGTTTAATCATGTGTTTCGCATGCATTTGAAGCTAAACCTTCTATTCCGCATTGATTTGAAGCGAAATCATGTGTGTCGCATGCATTTGAAGCTAAAACTCCTACTCCGCATGCATTTGAAGCTAAAGCTTCTACTCCGCATTAATTTGAATCTAACTCATGTATTCCGCATGGATTTGAGGCTAAATCGTCTGTTTGGCATGGATTTGAAGCTAAACCTTCATCTTCGCATTGATTTGAAGCTAAATCATGTGTTTCGCATGGATTTGAAACTAACTCGTTTGATTCACGTGCAGTTGAAGCTAAATCATTTATATTGCAAGTATTTGAAGCTAAATAATTTGTTTAACAATGATTTGATGCTAAAACCTTCTACCTCGCATTGATTTGAGGCTATGCCATGTGGTTCGCATGGATTTGAAGCTTACTCTTCTGTTTCGCATGCTGTTGAAGCTAAATCATTTATATCGCCAGTATTGGAAGCTAAATCATTTGTTTCGTAAGGATTTGAAGATAAACCTTCTACTCCGCATTGATTTGAAGCTAAACCATCTACTTCGCATTGGTTGGAAGCTAAATCACTTGTTCCGCATGGATTTGAAGCTCAACCTTCTACCTCGCATTGATTTGAAGCTAATTCATGTGTCTCGCATGGATTTGAAGCTAAACCTTCTACTCCGCATTGATTTGAATTTAAATCTTGCGTTTCGTATGGATTCGAAGCTAACTAGTTTGTTTCGCTTCCAGTTGAACATAAATTATTCATATCGCAAGTATTTGAAGCTAAATCATTTGTTTCGCATGGATTGGAAGCTAAACCTTCTACTTCGCATTGATTTGAAGATAAATCATGTGTTTCGTATGGACTTGTTGCTAACTCTTTTGTTTCGCATGCTCTTGCAGCTAAATCATCTATATCGCAAGTATTTGAAGCAAAATAATTTGTTTCGCAAGGATTTGATTCTCAACCTACTACCTCGCATTGACTTGAGGCTAAGTCATGTGTTTCGCATGGATTTGAAGCTTACGCTTTTGTTTCGCATGCTGTTGAAGCCAAATCATTTATATCGCAAGAATTTGAAGCAAAATCATTTGTTTAGCATGGTTTTGAAGCTGAAACATCTACTCCGCATTCATTTGAAGCTAAATCATGTGTTTCGCATGGATTCGTAGCTAACTCGTTTGTTTCGCTTCCAGTTGAAGCAAAGTCATTTATATCGCAAGTATTTGAAGCTAATACTCTTGTTTCGAATGGATTTGCAGCTAAACCTTCTTCTTCGCATTGATATGAAGCAAAATTATTTCTATCGCATGCATTTGAAGCTAAAGCTTCTATTCCGCACTGATTTGAAGCTAAATCATGTGTTACGCATGCATTTAGAGCTAAACCTTCCATTCTGCATTGATTCGAAGCTAAATCATGTGTTTCGCATGCATTTGACGCTAAACCTTATACTCCGCATTAATTTGAAGCTAATTCACGTATTTCGCATGGATTCGAAGCTAACTCGTTTGTTTTTCATGGATTAGAAGCTTAACCTTCTTCTTCGCATTGATCTGAAGCTAAATCATGTGTTTCGCAAGGATTTGAAGCTAACTCGTTTGTTTCGCATGCAGTTGATGCTAACTCATTTATGTCGCAAGTATTTGAATCTAAATCATTTGTTTCGCGTGGATTTGAAGGTAAACCTTCTACTTCGCTTTGATTTGAAGATAAGTAATGTGTTTCGCATGGATGTGAAGCTAACACGTTTGTTTCGCATCCAGTTCAAGCTAAATCAATTATGCCGCAAGTATTTGATGCTAAATCATTTGTTTCTTAAGGATTTGAAGCTATACCTTCTACTTTACATTGATATGAAGCTACATCATTTGTTTCGCATGGATTTGTAGCTAAACTTTTTACTTCGCATTGATTTAAGGCTAAATCATGTGTTTCTCATGCATTTGAAGTTAAACCTTCTATGCCACATTGATTTGAAGCTAAATCATGTGTTTCGCATGCAATTGAAGCTAAGCCATCTACTCTGCATTGATTTGAAGCTAAGTCATGTGCTTCGCATGGATTTTAAGCTAAATCATGTGTTTCCCATGCATTTGAAGCTAAACCTTCTATTCTGCGTTGATTTGAAGCTAAATCATATGTTGCGCATGCATTTGACGCTAAACCATCTACTCCGCATTGATTTCAAGCTAACTCATGTGCTTCGCATGGATTTCAAGCTAACTCGTTTGTATTCGCATGCAGTTGAAGCTAAATAATTTATTTCTCAAGTTTCTGAAGCTAAATCATTTGTTACTTATAGATTTGAAGTTAAACCTTCTACTTCGCTTTGATTTGAAGCTAAATCAATTGTTTCGCATGGATTTGAAGCTAAACTTCTACTTCGCATTGATTTGAAGCTAAATCATGTGTTTCGAGTGGATTTGAAGCTAACTTGTTTGTTTCGCATTCAGTTGAATCTAAATCATTTATATCGCTAGAATTTGAAGTTAAATGTTTTGTTTTACATGGATTTGAAGCTATACCTTCTACTTCGCGTTGCTTTGAAGATAAATCATGTGTTTCGCATGATTTTGAAGCTAACTCGCTTGTTTCACTTCCAGTTGAAGCTAAATCATTTATATCGCAAGTATTTGATCTAAATCTTTTTTTTCGCATGGATTAGAAGCTAACTCGCTTGTTTCGCTTCCAGTTGAAGCTAAATCATTTATATCGCTAGTATTTGAAGATAAATCATTTGTTTCGCATGGATTTGAAGCTAAACTTTCTACTGCACATTGATTTGAAGATAAATCATTTGTTTCGAATGAATGTAAATCTAACTCGTTTGTTTCGCATGCATTTGAAGCTATATCATTTATATCGTAAGTATTTGAAGCAAAACCATTTGTTTTGCTTGGACTTGATGCTAAACCTTCTACTTCGCATTGATTTGAAGCTAAATCATGTGTTTCGCATGAATGTGAAGCTAACTCGTTTGTTTCGCATCCATTTGAAGCTATATCATTTATATCGATAGTATTTGAAGCTAAATCATTTGTTTCGCATGGATTTGAAGCTAAACCTTCTACTTCGCATTGATTTGAAACTAAATCATGTGGTTCGAATGTCTGTGAACCTAACTCGTTTGTATCGCATGCATTTGAAGCTATATCGTTTACATCGCAAGTATTTGAAGCTAAATCATATGTTTCGCATGGATTTGAAGCTAAAACTTCTACTCGGCGGTGATTTGAATCTAAATCTCGTGTTTTGCATGGATTTGAATCTAACTTGTTTGTTTCGCATGCAGTTGAATATAAATCATTTATATCGCAAGTATTTGAAGCAAAATCATTTGTTTCTCTTGGATTTGAACCTAAACCTTCTTCTTCGCATTGATTTGAAGCTAAATCATGTGTTTCGAGTGAATATAAATCTAAGTTGTTTGTTTCGCATGCAGTTGAATCTAAATAATTTATATCGCAAGTATTTGAAGGTTTCGCATGGATTGGACTTGTTTCGCATGGATTTGAAACCAAAGCTTTTCCCTCGCATGGATTTGAAGCTAAATCTTCTACTTCGCATTGATTTGAAGCTAAATCATGTGTTTCGAATGTCTGTGAACCTAACTCGTTTGTATCGCATGCATTTGAAGCTATATCGTTTATATCGAAAAAACTTGAAAATAAATCGTTTGTTTCGCATGGATTAGAAGCTAACTCGCTTGAATCGCTTCCAGTTAATGCTAAATCATTTATATCGCAAGTATTTGAAGCTAAATCATTTGGTTCGCATGGATTTGAAGCTAAACCTTCTACTTCGCATTGCTTTGAACCTAAGTCATGTGTTTCGAATGAATGTGAAGCTAACTCGTTTTTATCGCATGCATTTGAAGCTATATCGTTTATGTCGCAAGTATTTGAAGCTAAATCATTTGTTTCGCGTGGATTTGAAGCTAAAACTTCTACTCGGCATTGATTTCAATCTAAGTATCGTGTTATGCATGTATTTGAATCTAACTTGTTTGTTTCGCATGCAGTTGAATCTAAAACATTTATATCCCAAGTATTTGAAGCTAAATCATTTGGTTCGCATGGATTTGAAGCTAAACCTTCTACCTCGCATTGCTTTGAAGACAAATCATGTGTTTCGCATGGATTTGAAGCTAACTCGTTTGTTTCGCATGCAGTTGAAGCTAAATCATTTATATCGGAAGTATTTGAAGCTAAATCATTTGTTTCGCAAGGATTTGAAGTTATACCTTCTACTCCGCGTGGATTTGAAGTTAAATCATGTGTTTCGCATGGATTTGAAGCTAAAACTTCTACTCGGCATTGATTTGTATCTAAATCTCGTGTTTTGCATGGATTTGAATCTAACTTGTTTGCTTCGCATGGAGTTGAATCTAAATCATTTATATCGCCAGTATTTGAAGCAAAATCATTTTTTTCTCTTGGATTTGATGCTAAACCTTTTATTTCGCATTGATTTGAAGCTAAATCATTTGTTTCGCATCGATTAGAAGCTAACCGGCTTGTTTCGCTTCCAGTTGAACCTATACCATTTATATCGCTAGTATTTGAAGTAAAATCATTTGTTTCGCATGGATTTGAAGCTAAACCATCTACTTCGTATTCCTTACAAGACAAATAATGTGTTTCGCATGGATTTGAAGCTAACTCGTTTGTTTCGCATGCAGTTGAAGCTAAACCTTCTACTCCGCATTGATTTGAAGTTAAATCATGTGTTTCGCATGCATTTGAAGCTAAACCTTCTATTCCGCATTGATTTGAAGCGAAATCATGTGTGTCGCATGCATTTGAAGCTAAAACTCCTACTCCGCATGCATTTGAAGCTAAAGATTCTACTCCGCATTAATTTGAATCTAACTCATGTATTTCGCATGGATTTGAGGCTAAATCGTCTGTTTGGCATGGATTTGAAGCTAAACCTTCATCTTCGCATTGATTTGAAGCTAAATCATGTGTTTCGCATGGATTTGAAGCTTACTCTTCTGTTTCGCATGCTGTTGAAGCTAAATCATTTATATCGCCAGTATTTGAAGCTAAATCATTTGTTTCGTAAGGATTTGAAGATAAACCTTCTACTTCGCTTTGCTTTGAAGATAAATCATGTATTTCGAAAGATTTGAAGCTAACTCGCTTCTTTCACTTCCAGTTGAAACTAAATCATTTATATCGCATGTATTTGAAGCTAAATCATTTGTCTCGCATGGATTTGAAGCTAAACCTTCAACTCCGCATTGATTTGAAGTTAAATCATGTGTTTCGCATAGGTTAGAAGCTAACTCGCTTGTTTCGCTTCCAGTTGAAGCTAAATCATTTATATCGCAAGTATTTGAAGCTAATTCATGTATTTCACATGGATTTGAAGCTAACTCGTTTGTTTCGCATGCAGTTGAATCTAAATCAACTATATCGGAAGTATTTGAAGCAATATCATTTCTTTCGAATGGATTTGAAGCTAAACCTTCTAGTTCGCATTGATTTGAAGATAAATCATTTGTTTCGGATGGACTTGAAGCAAAATCTTTTGTTTCGCATGCAGTTGATACTAAATCATCTATACCGCAAGTATTCGATGCAAAATCATTTGTTTCGCATGGATTTGAAGCTAAACCTTCTACTTTGCATTGATTTGAAGTTAAATCATATGTTTCGCATGCATTTGAAGCTAAACCTTCTATTCCGCATTGATTTGAAGCGAAATCATGTTTGTCGCATGCATTTGAAGCTAAAACTCCTACTCCGCATGCATTTGAAGCTAAAGCTTCTACTCCGCATTAATTTGAATCTAACTCATGTATTTCGCATGGATTTGAGGCTAAATCGTCTGTTTGGCATGGATTTGAAGCTAAACCTTCTTCTTCGCATTGATTTGAAGCTAAATCATGTGTTTCGCATGGATTTGAAACTAACTCGTTTGATTCACGTGCAGTTGAAGCTAAATCATTTATATTGCAAGTATTTGAAGCTAAATAATTTGTTTCGCAATGATTTGATGCTAAACCTTCTACCTCGCATTGATTTGAGGCTATGCCATGTGTTCGCATGGATTTGATGCTTACTCTTCCGTTTCGCATGCTGTTGAAGCTAAATCATTTATATCGCCATTATTTGAAACTAAATCATTTGTTCCGCATGGATTTGAAGCTCACCCTTCTACCTCGCATTGATTTGAGTCTAAGTCATGTATTTCGCATGGATTTGAAGCTAACGCTTTTGTTTCGCATGCCGTTGATGCTAAATCATTTATATCGCAAGGATTAGAAGCTAAATCATTTATTTCGGATGGATTTAAATCCAAACCATCTATATAGCATTGATTTGAAGCTAAATCAGGTTTTCCGTATGCAGTTGAAGCTAAGTCGTTTGTTTAGCATGCATTTGAAGCTACATCATTTACGTCGCAAGTATTTGAAGTAAAATCATTTGTTTCGCATGGATATGAAGCTAAACCTTCTACTCCACATTGATTTGAAGCTAATTCATGTGACTCGCATGGATTTGAAGCTAAACCTTCTACTCCGCATTGATTTGAATCTAAATCTTGCGTTTCGCATGGATTCGAAGCTAACTCGTTTGTTTCGCTTCCACTTGAAGAGAAATTATTCATATCGCAAGTATTTGAAGCTAAATCATTTGTTTCGCATGGATTGGAAGCTAAATCTTCTACTTCGCATTGATTTGCAGATAAATCATGTGTTTCGTATGGACTTGTCGCTAACTCTTTTGTTTCGCATGCTCTTACAGCTAAATCATCTATATCGCAAGTATTTGAAGCAAAATAATTTGTTTCGCAAGGATTTGATTTTCAACCTACTACCTCGCATTGACTTGAGGCTAAGTCATGTGTTTCGCGTGGATTTGAAGCTTACTCTTTTGTTTCGCATGCTGTTGAAGCCAAATCATTTATATCGCAAGAATTTGAAGCAAAATCATTTGTTTAGCATGGTTGTGAAGCTGAAACATCTACTCCGCATTTATTTGAAGCTAAATCATGTGTTTCGCATGGATTCGTAGCTAACTCGTTTGTTTCGCTTCCAGTTGAAGCAAAGTCATTTATATCGCAAGTATTTGAAGCTAATACTTTTGTTTCGAATGGATTTGCAACTAAACCTTCTTCTTCGCATTGATTTGAAGCAAAATCATTTCTTTCGCATGCATTTGAAGCTAAAGCTTCTATTCCGCACTGATTTGAAGCTAAATCATGTGTTACGCATGCATTTGGAGCTAAACCTTCCATTCTGCATTGATTTGAAGCTAAATCATGTGTTTCGCATGCATTTGACGCTAAACCTTATACTCCGCATTAATTTGAAGCTAATTCACGTATTTCGCATGGATTCGAAGCTAACTCGTTTGTTTTTCATGGATTGGAGGCGTAACCTTCTTCTTCGCATTGATCTGAAGCTAAATCATGTGTTTCGCATGGATTTGAAGCTAACTCGTTTGTTTCGCATGCAGTTGAAGCTAACACATTTATGTCGCAAGTATTTGAAGCTAAATCGTTTGTTTCGCGTGGATTTGAAGGTAAACCTTCTACTTCGCTTTGATTTGAAGATAAGTAATGTTTTTCGCATGGATTTCAAGCTTGCTCGTTTGTTTCGCATGCAGTTGAAGCTACATCATTTATATCGCAAGTATTTGAAGCTAAATCTTTTGTTCGCACGGATTTTATGCTAAAGCTTCTAATCCGCATTGATTTGAATCTAACTAATGTGTTTCGCATGGATGTGAAGCTAACACGTTTGTTTCGCATCCAGTTCAAGCTAAATCAATTATGTCGCAAGTATTTGATGCTAAATCATTTGTTTCTTAAGGATTTGAATCTAAACCTTCTACTTTACATTGATATGAAGCTACATCATTTGTTTCTCATGGATTTGTAGCTAAACTTTTTACTTCGCATTGATTTAAGGCTAAATCATGTGTTTCTCATGCATTTGAAGTTAAACCTTCTATGCCACATTGATTTGAAGCAAAATCATTTGTTTAGCATGGTTTTGAAGCTGAAACATCTACTCCGCATTCATTTGAAGCTAATCATGTGTTTCGCATGGATTCGAAGCTAACTCGTTTGTTTTTCATACATTGGAAGCTTAACCTTCTTCTTTGCATTGATCTGAAGCTAAATCATGTGTTTCGCATGGATTTGAAGCTAACTCGTTTGTTTCGAATGCAGTTGAATCTAAATCAACTATATCGGAAGTATTTGAAGCAAAATCATTTCTTTCGAATGGATTTGAAGCTAAACCTTCTACTTCGCGTTGATTTGAAGATAAATCATGTGTTTCGGATGGACTTGAAGCAAAATCTTTTGTTTCGCATGCAGTTGATACTAAATCATCTATACCGCAAGTATTCGATGCAAAATCATTTGTTTCGCATGGATTTGAAGCTAAACCTTCTACTTTGCATTGATTTGAAGTTAAATCATATGTTTCGCATGCATTTGAAGCTAAACCTTCTATTCCGCATTGATTTGAAGCGAAACCATGTGCGTCGCATGCATTTGAAGCTAAAACTCCTACTCCGCATGCATTTGAAGCTAAAGCTTCTACTCCGCATTAATTTGAATCTAACTCATGTATTTCGCATGGATTTGAGGCTAAATCGTCTGTTTGGCATGGATTTGAAGCTAAACCTTCTTCTTCGCACTGATTTGAAGCTAAATCATGTGTTTCGAATGAATGTGAAGCTAACTCGTTTGTTTCGCATGCATTTGAAGCTATATCGTTTATATCGCAAGTATTAGAAGCTAAATCATTTGTTTCGCTTGGATTTGAAGCTAAACCTTCAACTCCGCATTGATTTGAAGTTAAATCATGTGTTTCGCATAGGTTAGAAGCTAACTCGCTTGTTTCGCTTCCAGTTGAAGCTAAATCATTTATATTGCAAGTATTTGAAGCTAAATAATTTGTTTCGCAATGATTTGATGCTAAACCTTCTACCTCGCATTGATTTGAGGCTATGCCATGTGGTTCGCATGGATTTGAAGCTTACTCTTCCGTTTCGCATGCTGTTGAAGCTAAATCATTTATATCGCCAGTATTTGAAGCTAAATCATTTGTTTCGTAAGGATTTGAAGATAAACCTTCTACTCCGCATTGATTTGAAGCTAAACCATCTACTTCGCATTGGTTGGAAGCTAAATCACTTGTTCCGCATGGATTTGAAGCTCAACCTTCTACCTCGCATTGATTTCAGTCTAAGTCATGTATTTCGCATGGATTTGAAGCTAACGATTTTGTTTCGCATGCCGTTGATGCTAAATCATTTATATCGCAAGGATTAGAAGCTAAATCATTTATTTCGTATGGATTTAAATCCAAACCATCTATATAGCATTGATTTGAAGCTAAATCAGGTTTTCCGTATGCAGTTGAAGCTAACTCGTTTGTTTAGCATGCATTTGAAGCTACATCATTTACGTTGCAAGTATTTGAAGTAAAATCATTTGTTTCGCATGGACATGAATCTAAACCTTCTACTCCACATTGATTTGAAGCTAATTCATGTGACTCGCATGGATTTGAAGCTAAACCTTCTACTCCGCATTGATTTGAATCTAAATCTTGCGTTTCGCATGGATTCGAAGCTAACTCGTTTGTTTCGCTTCCAGTTGAAGATAAATTATTCATATCGCAAGTATTTGAAGCTAAATCACTTGTTTCGCATGGACTGGAACCTAAACCTTCTACTTCGCATTGATTTGAAGATAAATCATGTGTTTCGTATGGACTTGTAGCTAACTCTTTTGTTTCGCATGCTCTTGCAGCTAAATCATCTATATCGCAAGTATTTGAAGCAAAATAATTTGTTTCGCAAGGATTTGATTTTCAACCTACTACCTCGCATTGACTTGAGGCTAAGTCATGTGTTTCGCGTGGATTTGAAGCTTATTCTTTTGTTTCGCATGCTGTTGAAGCCAAATCATTTATATCGCAAGAATTTGAAGCAAAATCATTTGTTTAGCATGGTTTTGAAGCTGAAACATCTACTCCGCATTTATTTGAAGCTAAATCATGTGTTTCGCATGGATTCGTAGCTAACTCGTTTGTTTCGCTTCCAGTTGAAGCAAAGTCATTTATATCGCAAGTATTTGAAGCTAATACTTTTGTTTCGAATGGATTTGCAACTAAACCTTCTTCTTCGCATTGATTTGAAGCAAAATCATTTCTTTCGCATGCATTTGAAGCTAAAGCTTCTATTCCGCACTGATTTGAAGCTAAATCATGTGTTTCGCATGGATTTGAAGCTAACTCGTTTGTTTCGCATGCAGTTGAAGCTAACTCATTTATGTCGCAAGTATTTGAAGCTAAATCATTTGTTTCGCATGGATTTGTAGCTAAAACTTCTACTCCACATTGACTTAAAACTAAATCTCGTTTTTCGCATGGCTTTTAATCTAACTTGATTGTTTCGCATGCAGTTGAATCTAAATCATTTATATCCCAAGTATTTGAAGCAAAATCATTTGTTTCGCTTGGATTTGAAGCTAAACCTTCTACTTCGCTTCGCTTTGAAGATAAATCATGTATTTCGAAAGATTTGAAGCTAACTCGCTTCTTTCACTTCCAGTTGAAACTAAATCATTTATATCGCATGTATTTGAAGCTAAATCATTTGTCTCGCATGGATTTGAAGCTAAACCTTCAACTCCGCATTGATTTGAAGTTAAATCATGTGTTTCGCATAGGTTAGAAGCTAACTCGCTTGTTTCGCTTCCAGTTGAAGCTAAATCATTTATATCGTAAGTATTTGAAGCTAAATCATTTGTTTCGCATGGATTTGAAGCTAAACCTTCTACTTCGCTTTGCTTTGAAGATAAATCATGTATTTCGAAAGATTTGAAGCTAACTCGCTTCTTTCACTTCCAGTTGAAACTAAATCATTTATATCGCATGTATTTGAAGCTAAATCATTTGTCTCGCATGGATTTGAAGCTAAACCTTCAACTCCGCATTGATTTGAAGTTAAATCATGAGTTTCGCATAGGTTAGAAGCTAACTCGCTTGTTTTGCTTCCAGTTGAAGCTAAATCATTTATATCGCAAGTATTTGAAGCTAATTCATTTATTTCACATGGATTTGAAGCTAACTCGTTTGTTTCGCATGCAGTTGAATCTAAATCAACTATATCGGAAGTATTTGAAGCAAAATCATTTCTTTCGAATGGATTTGAAGCTAAACCTTCTACTTCGCATTGATTTGAAGATAAATCATGTGTTTCGGATGGACTTGAAGCAAAATCTTTTGTTTCGCATGCAGTTGATACTAAATCATCTATACCGCAAGTATTCGATGCAAAATCATTTGTTTCGCATGGATTTGAAGCTAAACCTTCTACTTTGCATTGATTTGAAGTTAAATCATATGTTTCGCATGCATTTGAAGCTAAACCTTCTATTCCGCATTGATTTGAAGCGAAAACATGTGTGTCGCATGCATTTGAAGCTAAAACTCCTACTCCGCATGCATTTGAAGCTAAAGCTTCTACTCCGCATTAATTTGAATCTAACTCATGTATTTGGCATGGATTTGATGCTAACTCGTCTGTTTGGCATGGATTTGAAGCTAAACCTTCTTCTTCGCATTGATTTGAAGCTAAATCATGTGTTTCGCATGGATTTGAAACTAACTCGTTTGATTCACGTGCAGTTGAAGCTAAATCATTTATATTGCAAGTATTCGAATTTAAATAATTTGTTTCGCAATGATTTGATGCTAAACCTTCTACCTCGCATTGATTTGAGGCTATGCCATATGGTTCGCATGGATTTGATGCTTACTCTTCCGCTTCGCATGCTGTTGAAGCTAAATCATTTATATCCCAAGTATTTGAAGCAAAATCATTTGTTTCGCTTGGATTTGAAGCTAAACCTTCTACTTCGCTATGCTTTGAAGATAAATCATGTATTTCGAAAGATTTGAAGCTAACTCGCTTCTTTCACTTCCAGTTGAAACTAAATCATTTATATCGCATGTATTTGAAGCTAAATCATTTGTCTCGCATGGATTTGTAAATCTAAACCTTCAACTCCGCATTGATTTGAAGTTAAATCATGTGTTTCGCATAGGTTAGAAGCTAACTCGTTTGTTTCGCATGCAGTTGAAGCTAACTCATTTATGTCGCAAGTATTTGAAGCTAAATCATTTGTTTCGCATGGATTTGAAGCTAAACCTTCTACTTCGCTTTGCTTTGAAGATAAATCATGTATTTCGAAAGATTTGAAGCTAACTCGCTTCTTTCACTTCCAGTTGAAACTAAATCATTTATATCGCATGTATTTGAAGCTAAATCATTTGTCTCGCATGGATTTGAAGCTAAACCTTCAACTCCGCATTGATTTGAAGTTAAATCATGTGTTTCGCATAGGTTAGAAGCTAACTCGCTTGTTTTGCTTCCAGTTGAAGCTAAATCATTTATATCGCAAGTATTTGAAGCTAATTCATGTATTTCACATGGATTTGAAGCTAACTCGTTTGTTTCGCATGCAGTTGAATCTAAATCAACTATATCGGAAGTATTTGAAGCAAAATCATTTCTTTCGAATGGATTTGAAGCTAAACCTTCTACTTCGCATTGATTTGAAGATAAATCATGTGTTTCGGATGGACTTGAAGCAAAATCTTTTGTTTCGCATGCAGTTGATACTAAATCATCTATACCGCAAGTATTCGATGCAAAATCATTTGTTTCGCATGGATTTGAAGCTAAACCTTCCACTTTGCATTGATTTGAAGTTAAATCATATGTTTCGCATGCATTTGATGCTAAACCTTCTATTCCGCATTGATTTGAAGCGAAATCATGTGTGTCGCATGCATTTGAAGCTAAAACTCCTACTCCGCATGCATTTGAAGCTAAAGCTTCTACTCCGCATTAATTTGAATCTAACTCATGTATTTCGCATGGATTTGATGCTAACTCGTCTGTTTGGCATGGATTTGAAGCTAAACCTTCTTCTTCGCATTGATTTGAAGCTAAATCATGTGTTTCGCATGGATTTGAAACTAACTCGTTTGATTCACGTGCAGTTGATGCTAAATCATTTATATTGCAAGTATTTGAATTTAAATAATTTGTTTCGCAATGATTTGATGCTAAACCTTCTACCTCGCATTGATTTGAGGCTATGCCATATGGTTCGCATGGATTTGATGCTTACTCTTCCGCTTCGCATGCTGTTGAAGCTAAATCATTTATATCGCCAGTATTTGAAGCTAAATCATTTGTTTCGTAAGGATTTGAAGATAACCCTTCTACTCGGCATTGATTTGAAGCTACACCATCTACTTCGCATTGGTTGGAAGCTAAATCACTTGTTCCGCATGGATTTGAAGCTCAACCTTCTACCTCGCATTGATTTGAGTCTAAGTCATGTATTTCGCATGGATTTGAAGCTAACGCTTTTGTTTCGCATGCCGTTGATGCTAAATCATTTATATCGCAAGGATTAGAAGCTAAATCATTTATTTCGCATGGATTTAAATCCAAACCATATATATAGCATTGATTTGAAGCTAAATCAGGTTTTCCGTATGCAGTTGAAGCTAACTCGTTTGTTTAGCATGCATTTGAAGCTACATCATTTACGTCGCAAGTATTTGAAGTAAAATCATTTGTTTCGCATGGATATGAAGCTAAACCTTCTACTCCACATTCATTTGAAGCTAATTCATGTGTCTCGCATTGATTTGAATCTAAATCTTGCGTTTCGCATGGATTCGAAGCTAACTCGTTTGTTTCGCTTCCAGTTGAAGATAAATTATTCATATCGCAAGTATTTGAAGCTAAATCATTTGTTTCGCAAGGATTTGATTCTCAACCTACTACCTCGCATTGACTTGAGGCTAAGTCATGGGTTTCGCGTGGATTTGAAGCTTACTGTTTTGTTTCGCATGCTGTTGAAGCCAAATCATTTATATCGCAAGAATTTGAATCAAAATCATTTGTTTAGCATGGTTTTGAAGCTGAAACATCTACTCCGCATTGATTTGAAGCTAAATCATGTGTTTCGCATGCATTTGACGCTAAACCTTATACTCCGCATTAATTTGAAGCTAATTCACGTATTTCATATGGATTCGAAGCTAACTCGTTTGTTTTTCATGGATTGGAAGCTTAACCTTCTTCTTCGCATTGATCTGAAGCTAAATCATGTGTTTCGCATAGGTTAGAAGCTAACTCGCTTGTTTCGCTTCCAGTTGAAGCTAAATCATTTATATCGCAAGTATTTGAAGCTAATTCATGTATTTCACATGGATTTGAAGCTAACTCGTTTGTTTCGCATGCAGTTGAATCTAAATCAACTATATCGGAAGTATTTGAAGCAAAATCATTTCTTTCGAATGGATTTGAAGCTAAACCTTCTACTTCGCATTGACTTGAAGATAAATCGTGTGTTTCGGATGGACTTGAAGCAAAATCTTTTGTTTCGCATGCAGTTGATACTAAATCATCTATACCGCAAGTATTCGATGCAAAATCATTTGTTTCGCATGGATTTGAAGCTAAACCTTCTACTTCGCATTGATTTGAAGTTAAATCATATGTTTCGCATGCATTTGAAGCTAAACCTTCTATTCCGCATTGATTTGAAGCAAAATCATGTGTGTCGCATGCATTTGAAGCTAAAACTCCTACTCCGCATGCATTTGAAGCAAAAGCTTCTACTCCGCATTAATTTGAATCTAACTCATGTATTTCGCATGGATTTGAGGCTAAATCGTCTGTTTGGCATGGATTTGAAGCTAAACCTTCTGCTTCGCATTGATCTGAAACTAAATCATGTGTTTCGCATGGATTTGAAGCTAACTCGTTTGTTTCGCATGCAGTTGAAGCTAACTCATTTATGTCGCAAGTATTTGAAGCTAAATCATATGTTTCGCGTGGATTTGAAGGTAAACCTTCTACTTCGCTTTGATTTGAAGATAAGTAATGTTTTTCGCATGGATTTCAAGCTTGCTCGTTTGTTTCGCATGCAGTCGAAGCTACATCATTTATATGGCAAGTATTTGAAGCTAAATCTTTTGTTTCGCACGGATTTTATGCTAAAGCTTCTAATCCGCATTGATTTGAATCTAAATAAT
This sequence comes from Megalopta genalis, assembly GCF_051020955.1. Classification (NCBI taxonomy): domain Eukaryota; kingdom Metazoa; phylum Arthropoda; class Insecta; order Hymenoptera; family Halictidae; genus Megalopta; species Megalopta genalis. The sequence goes on along the minus strand of NW_027476518.1, from coordinate 51,220 downwards.
GTGTTTCGCATGGATGTGAAGCTAACACGTTTGTTTCGCATCCAGTTCAAGCTAAATCAATTATGTCGCAAGTATTTGATGCTAAATCATTTGTTTCTTAAGGATTTGAAGCTATACCTTCTACTTTACATTGATATGAAGCTACATCATTTGTTTCGAATGGATTTGTAGCTAAACTTTTTACTTCGCATTGATTTAAGGCTAAATCATGTGTTTCTGATGCATTTGAAGTTAAACCTTCTATGCCACATTGATTTGAAGCTAAATCATGTGTTTCGCATGCAATTGAAGCTAAGCCATCTACTCTGCATTGATTTGAAGCTAAGTCATGTGTTTCGCATGGATTCGAAGCTAACTCGTTTGTTTTTCATGGATTGGAAGCTTAACCTTCTTCTTCGCATTGATCTGAAGCTAAATCATGTGTTTCGCATGGATTTGAAGCTAACTCGTTTGTTTCGCATGCAGTTGAAGCTAACTCATTTATGGCGCAAGTATTTGAAGCTAAATCATTTGTTTCGCATGGATTTGTAGCTAAAACTTCTACTCCACATTGACTTAAAACTAAATCTCGTTTTTCGCATGGATTTTAATCTAACTTGATTGTTTCGCATGCAGTTGAATCTAAATCATTTATATCCCAAGTATTTGAAGCAAAATCATTTGTTTCGCTTGGATTTGAAGCTAAACCTTCTACTTCGCTTTGCTTTGAAGATAAATCATGTATTTCGAAAGATTTGAAGCTAACTCGCGTCTTTCACTTCCAGTTGAAACTAAATCATTTATATCGCATGTATTTGAAGCTAAATCATTTGCCTCGCATGGATTTGTAAATCTAAACCTCTAACTCCGCATTGATTTGAAGTTAAATCATGTGTTTCGCATAGGTTAGAAGCTAACTCGCTTGTTTCGCTTCCAGTTGAAGCTAAGTCATTTATATCGCAAGTATTTGAAGCTAATTCATGTATTTCACATGGATTTGAAGCTAACTCGTTTGTTTCGGATGCAGTTGAATCTAAATCAACTATATCGGAAGTATTTGAAGCAAAATCATTTCTTTCGAATGGATTTGAAACTAAACCTTCTACTTCGCATTGATTTGAAGTTAAATCATATGTTTCGCATGCATTTGAAGCTAAACCTTCTATTCCGCATTGATTTGAAGCGAAATCATGTGTGTCGCATGCATTTGAAGCTAAAACTCCTACTCCGCATGCATTTGAAGCTAAAGCTTCTACTCCGCATTAATTTGAATCTAACTCACGTATTTAGCATGGATTTGAGGCTAAATCGTCTGTTTGGCATGGATTTGAAGCTAAACCTTCTGCTTCGCATTGATTTGAAGCTAAATCATGTGTTTCGCATGGATTTGAAACTAACTCGTTTGATTCACGTGCAGTTGAAGCTAAATCATTTATATTGCAAGTATTTGAAGCTACATAATTTGTTTCGCAATGATTTGATGCTAAACCTTCTACCTCGCATTGATTTGAGGCTATGCCATGTGGTTCGCATGGATTTGAAGCTTACTCTTCCGATTCGCATGCTGTTGAAGCTAAATCATTTATATCGCCAGTATTTGAAGCTAAATCATTTGTTTCGTAAGGATTTGAAGATAAACCTTCTACTCCGCATTGATTTGAAGCTAAACCATCTACTTCGCATTGGTTGGAAGCTAAATCACTTGTTCCGCATGGATTTGAAGCTCAACCTTCTACCTCGCATTGATTTGAGTCTAAGTCATGTATTTCGCATGGATTTGAAGCTAACGCTTTTGTTTCGCATGCCGTTGATGCTAAATCATTTATATCGCAAGGATTAGAAGCTAAATCATTTATTTCGCATGGATTTAAATCCAAACCATCTATATAGCATTGATTTGAAGCTAAATCAGGTTTTCCGTATGCAGTTGAAGCTAACTCGTTTGTTTAGCATGCATTTGAAGCTACATCATTTACGTCGCAAGTATTTGAAGTAAAATCATTTGTTTCGCATGGATATGAAGCTAAACCTTCTACTCCACATTGATTTGAAGCTAATTCATGTGTCTCGCATGGATTTGAAGCTAAACCTTCTACTCCGCATTGATTTGAATCTAAATCTTGCGTTTCGCATGGATTCGAAGCTAACTCGTTTGTTTCGCTTCCAGTTGAAGATAAATCATTCATATCGCAAGTATTTGAAGCTAAATCATTTGTTTCGCATGGATTGGAAGCTAAACCTTCTACTTCGCATTGATTTGAAGATAAATCATGTGTTTCGTATGGACTTGTAGCTAACTCTTTTGTTTCGCATGCTGTTGCAGCTAAATCATCTATATCGCAAGTATTTGAAGCAAAATAATTTGTTTCGCAAGGATTTGATTCTCAACCTACTACCTCGCATTAACTTGAGGCTTAGTCATGTGTTTCGCGTGGATTTGAAGCTTACTCTTTTGTTTCGCATGCTGTTGAAGCCAAATCATTTATATCGCAAGAATTTGAAGCAAAATCATTTGTTTAGCATGGTTTTGAAGCTGAAACATCTACTCCGCATTCATTTGAAGCTAAATCATGTGTTTCGAATGGATTCGTAGCTAACTCGTTTGTTTCGCTTCCAGTTGAAGCAAAGTCATTTATATCGCAAGTATTTGAAGCTAATACTTTTGTTTCGAATGGATTTGCAGCTAAACCTTTTTCTTCGCATTGATTTGAAGCAAAATCAATTCTTTCGCATGCACTTGAAGCTAAATCATTTACATCGCAAGTTTATGTAGCGAAATAATTTGTTTCTTATGGATTTGAAGCTAAACCTTCTACCTCGCATTGATTTGAGGCTATGCCATGTGGTTCGCATGGATTTGATGCTTACTCTTCCGTTTCGCATGCTGTTGAAGCTAAATCATTTATATCGCCAGTATTTGATGCTAAATCATTTGTTTCGTAAAGATTTGAAGATAAACCTTCTACTCCGCATTGATTTGAAGCTAAACCATCTACTTCGCATTGGTTGGAAGCTAAATCACTTGTTCCGCATGGATTTGAAGCTCAACGTTCTACCTCGCATTGATTTGAGTCTAAGTCATGTATTTCGCATGGATTTGAAGCTAACGCTTTTGTTTCGCATGCCGTTGATGCTAAATCATTTATATCGCAAGGATTAGAAGCTAAATCATTTATTTCGCATGGATTTAAATCCAAACCATCTATATAGCATTGATTTGAAGCTACATCAGGTTTTCCGTATGCAGTTGAAGCTAACTCGTTTGTTTAGCATGCATTTGAAGCTACATCATTTACGTCGCAAGTATTTGAAGTAAAATCATTTGTTTCGCATGGATATGAAGCTAAACCTTCTACTCCACATTGATTTGAAGCTAATTCATGTGTCTCGCATGGATTTGAAGCTAAACCTTCTACTCCGCATTGATTTGAATCTAAATTTTGCGTTTCGCATGGATTCGAAGCTAACTCGTTTGTTTCGCTTCCAGTTGAAGATAAATTATTCATATCGCAAGTATTTGAAGCTACATCATTTGTTTCGCATGGATTGGAAGCTAAACCTTCTACTTCGCATTGCCTTGAAGACAAATCATGTGTTTCGCATGGATTTGAAGCTAACTCGTTTGTTTCGCATGCAGTTGAATCTAAATCATTTATATCTCAAGTATTTGAAGCAAAACCATTTGTTTCGCTTGGATTTGAAGCAAAACCTTCTACTTCGCATTGATTTGAAGCTAATTCATGTGTTTCGCACGAATGTGAAGCTAACTCGTTTGTCTCGCTTCCAGTTGAAGCTAAATCATTTATATCGGAAGTATTTGAAGCTAAATCATTTGTTTCGCATGGTTTTGAAGTTAATCCTTCTATTTCGCGTTGCTTTGAAGATAAATCATGTGTTTCGCATGGATTTGGAGATAACTCGCATGTTTCACTTCCAGTTGAAGCTAAATCATTTATATCGCAAGTATTTGATCTAAATCTTTTTTTTCGCATGGATTAGAAGCTAACTCGCTTATTTCGCTTCCAGTTGAAGCTAAATCATTTATATCGCTAGTATTTGAAGGTAAATCATTTGTTTCGCATGGATTTGAAGCTAAACCTTCTACTTCACATTGATTTGACGATAAATCATGTGTGTCGAATGAATGTGATGCTAACTCGTTTGTCTCGCATGCATTTGAAGCTATATCGTTTATATCGCAAGTATTTGAAGCTAAATCATGTGTTTCGCATGCATTTGACGCTAAACCTTATACTCCGCATTAATTTGAAGCTAATTCACGTATTTCGCATGGATTCGAAGCTAACTCGTTTGTTTTTCATGGATTGGAAGCTTAACCTTCTTCTTCGCATTGATCTGAAGCTAAAACAGGTGGGCCGCATGGATTTGAAGCTGACTCGCTTGTTTCGCTTCTAGTAGAAGATAAATCATTTAAATCGCAAGTATTTGGAGCTAAATCATGTATTTCACATGGATTTGAAGCTAACTCGTTTGTTTCGCATGCAGTTGAATCTATATCATCTATATCGCAAGTATTTGAAGCAAAATCATTTCTTTCGCATGCATTTGAAGCTATATCGATTATATCGCAAGTACTTGATGCCAAATCATTTGTTTCGCATGGATTTGAAGCTAAACCTTCTACTTCGCATTGATTTGAAGATAAATCATGTGTTTCGAATGACTGTGAATCTAACTCGTTTGTTTCGCATGCATTTGAATCTACATAGTTTATAGCGCAAGTATTTGAAGCTAAATCTTTTTTTTCGCATGAATTAGAAGCTAATTCGCTTGTATCGCTTTCAGTTGGTGCTAAATCATTTATATCGCCAGTATTTGAAGGCAAATCATTTGTTTCGCATGGATTTGAAGCTACACCTTCTACTTCGCATTGATTTGAAGCTAAATCATGTGTTTCGAATGACTGTGAAGCTAAATCATTTGTTTCGCATGGATTTGAATCTAAATCATTTATATCGTAAGGTTTTGAAGCTAAATCATTTGTTTCGCATGGATTTGAAGCCAAAGATTTTACCTCGCATTGATTTGAAGCTAAATCATGTGTTTTCGCATGAATGTGAAGCTAACTCGTTTTTCTCGCTTCCAGTTGAAGCTAAATCATTTATATCGCAAGTACTTGAAGCTAAATCATTTGTTTCGCATGGATTTGAAGCTAACTCGTTTGTTTCGCATGCAGTTGAATCTAAATCAACTATATCGGAAGTATTTGAAGCAAAATCATTTCTTTCGAATGGATTTGAAGCTAAACCTTCTACTTCGCATTGATTTGAAGAAAAATCATGTGTTTCGGATGGACTTGAAGCAAAATCTTTTGTTTCGCTTGCAGTTGATACTGAATCATCTATACCGCAAGTATTCGATGCAAAATCATTTGTTTCGCATGGATTTGAAGCTAAACCTTCTACTTTGCATTGATTTGAAGTTAAATCATATGTTTCGCATGCATTTGAAGCTAAACCTTCTATTCCGCATTGATTTGAAGCGAAATCATGTGTGTCGCATGCATTTAAAGCTAAAACTCCTACTCCGCATGCATTTGAAACTAAAGCTTCTACTCCGCATTAATTTGAATCTAACTCATGTATTTCGCATGGATTTGAGGCTAAATCGTCTGTTTGGCATGGATTTGAAGCTAAACCATCTTCTTCGCATTGATTTGAAGCTAAATCATTTGTTTCGCATGGATTTGAAGCCAAAGATTTTACCTCGCATTGATTTGAAGCTAAATCATGTGTTTTCGCATGAATGTGAAGCTAACTCGTTTTTCTCGCTTCCAGTTGAAGCTAAATCATTTATATTGCAAGTACTTGAAGCTAAATCATTTGTTTCGCGTGGATTTGAAGCTTACTCTTTTGTTTCGCATGATGTTGAAGCCAAATCATTTATATCACAAGAATTTGAAGCAAAATCATTTGTTTAGCATGGTTTTGAAGCTGAAACATCTACTCCGCATTTATTTGAAGCTAAATCATGTGTTTCGCATGGATTCGTAGCTAACTCGTTTGTTTCGCTTCCAGTTGAAGCAAAGTCATTTATATCGCAATTATTTGAAGCTAATACTTTTGTTTCGAATGGATTTGCAACTAAACCTTCTTCTTCGCATTGATTTGAAGCAAAATCATTTCTTTCGCATGCATTTGAAGCTAAAGCTTCTATTCTGCATTGATTTGAAGCTAAATCATGTGTTTCGCATGCATTTGACGCTAAACCTTATACTCCGCATTGATTTGAAGCTAATTCATGTGTTTCGCACGAATGTGAAGCTAACTCGTTTGTCTCGCTTCCAGTTGAAGCTAAATCACTTATATCGGAAGTATTTGAAGCTAAATCATTTGTTTCGCATGGTTTTGAAGTTAATCCCTCTATTTCGCGTTGCTTTGAAGATAACTCATGTGTTTGGCATGGATTTGGAGATAACTCGCATGTTTCACTTCCAGTTGAAGCTAAATCATTTATATCGCAAGTATTTGATCTAAATCTTTTTTTTCGCATGGATTAGAAGCTAACTCGCTTATTTCGCTTCCAGTTGAAGCTAAATCATTTATATCGCTAGTATTTGAAGGTAAATCATTTGTTTCGCATGGATTTGAAGCTAAACCTTCTACTTCACATTGATTTGACGATAAATCATGTGTGTCGAATGAATGTGATGCTAACTCGTTTGTCTCGCATGCATTTGAAGCTATATCGTTTATATCGCAAGTATTTGAAGCTAAATCATGTGTTTCGCATGCATTTGACGCTAAACCTTATACTCCGCATTAATTTGAAGCTAATTCACGTATTTCGCATGGATTCGAAGCTAACTCGTTTGTTTTTCATGGATTGGAAGCTTAACCTTCTTCTTCGCATTGATCTGAAGCTAAAACAGGTGGGCCGCATGGATTTGAAGCTGACTCGCTTGTTTCGCTTCTAGTAGAAGATAAATCATTTAAATCGCAAGTATTTGGAGCTAAATCATGTATTTCACATGGATTTGAAGCTAACTCGTTTGTTTCGCATGCAGTTGAATCTATATCATCTATATCGCAAGTATTTGAAGCAAAATCATTTCTTTCGCATGCATTTGAAGCTATATCGATTATATCGCAAGTACTTGATGCCAAATCATTTGTTTCGCATGGATTTGAAGCTAAACCTTCTACTTCGCATTGATTTGAAGATAAATCATGTGTTTCGAATGACTGTGAATCTAACTCGTTTGTTTCGCATGCATTTGAATCTACATAGTTTATAGCGCAAGTATTTGAAGCTAAATCTTTTTTTTCGCATGAATTAGAAGCTAATTCGCTTGTATCGCTTTCAGTTGGTGCTAAATCATTTATATCGCCAGTATTTGAAGGCAAATCATTTGTTTCGCATGGATTTGAAGCTACACCTTCTACTTCGCATTGATTTGAAGCTAAATCATGTGTTTCGAATGACTGTGAAGCTAAATCATTTGTTTCGCATGGATTTGAATCTAAATCATTTATATCGTAAGGTTTTGAAGCTAAATCATTTGTTTCGCATGGATTTGAAGCCAAAGATTTTACCTCGCATTGATTTGAAGCTAAATCATGTGTTTTCGCATGAATGTGAAGCTAACTCGTTTTTCTCGCTTCCAGTTGAAGCTAAATCATTTATATCGCAAGTACTTGAAGCTAAATCATTTGTTTCGCATGGATTTGAAGCTAACTCGTTTGTTTCGCATGCAGTTGAATCTAAATCAACTATATCGGAAGTATTTGAAGCAAAATCATTTCTTTCGAATGGATTTGAAGCTAAACCTTCTACTTCGCATTGATTTGAAGAAAAATCATGTGTTTCGGATGGACTTGAAGCAAAATCTTTTGTTTCGCTTGCAGTTGATACTGAATCATCTATACCGCAAGTATTCGATGCAAAATCATTTGTTTCGCATGGATTTGAAGCTAAACCTTCTACTTTGCATTGATTTGAAGTTAAATCATATGTTTCGCATGCATTTGAAGCTAAACCTTCTATTCCGCATTGATTTGAAGCGAAATCATGTGTGTCGCATGCATTTAAAGCTAAAACTCCTACTCCGCATGCATTTGAAACTAAAGCTTCTACTCCGCATTAATTTGAATCTAACTCATGTATTTCGCATGGATTTGAGGCTAAATCGTCTGTTTGGCATGGATTTGAAGCTAAACCATCTTCTTCGCATTGATTTGAAGCTAAATCATTTGTTTCGCATGGATTTGAAGCCAAAGATTTTACCTCGCATTGATTTGAAGCTAAATCATGTGTTTTCGCATGAATGTGAAGCTAACTCGTTTTTCTCGCTTCCAGTTGAAGCTAAATCATTTATATTGCAAGTACTTGAAGCTAAATCATTTGTTTCGCGTGGATTTGAAGCTTACTCTTTTGTTTCGCATGATGTTGAAGCCAAATCATTTATATCACAAGAATTTGAAGCAAAATCATTTGTTTAGCATGGTTTTGAAGCTGAAACATCTACTCCGCATTTATTTGAAGCTAAATCATGTGTTTCGCATGGATTCGTAGCTAACTCGTTTGTTTCGCTTCCAGTTGAAGCAAAGTCATTTATATCGCAATTATTTGAAGCTAATACTTTTGTTTCGAATGGATTTGCAACTAAACCTTCTTCTTCGCATTGATTTGAAGCAAAATCATTTCTTTCGCATGCATTTGAAGCTAAAGCTTCTATTCTGCATTGATTTGAAGCTAAATCATGTGTTTCGCATGCATTTGACGCTAAACCTTATACTCCGCATTGATTTGAAGCTAATTCATGTGTTTCGCACGAATGTGAAGCTAACTCGTTTGTCTCGCTTCCAGTTGAAGCTAAATCACTTATATCGGAAGTATTTGAAGCTAAATCATTTGTTTCGCATGGTTTTGAAGTTAATCCCTCTATTTCGCGTTGCTTTGAAGATAACTCATGTGTTTGGCATGGATTTGGAGATAACTCGCATGTTTCACTTCCAGTTGAAGCTAAATCATTTATATCGCAAGTATTTGATCTAAATCTTTTTTTTCGCATGGATTAGAAGCTAACTCGCTTATTTCGCTTCCAGTTGAAGCTAAATCATTTATATCGCTAGTATTTGAAGGTAAATCATTTGTTTCGCATGGATTTGAAGCTAAACCTTCTACTTCACATTGATTTGACGATAAATCATGTGTGTCGAATGAATGTGATGCTAACTCGTTTGTCTCGCATGCATTTGAAGCTATATCGTTTATATCGCAAGTATTTGAAGCTAAATCATGTGTTTCGCATGCATTTGACGCTAAACCTTATACTCCGCATTAATTTGAAGCTAATTCACGTATTTCGCATGGATTCGAAGCTAACTCGTTTGTATTCGCATGCAGTTGAAGCTAAATAATTTATTTCTCAAGTTTCTGAAGCTAAATCATTTGTTACTTATAGATTTGAAGTTAAACCTTCTACTTCGCTTTGATTTGAAGCTAAATCAATTGTTTCGCATGGATTTGAAGCTAAACTTCTACTTCGCATTGATATGAAGCTAAATCATGTGTTTCGAGTGGATTTGAAGCTAACTTGTTTGTTTTGCATGCAGTTGAATCTAACTCATTTATATCTCAAGTATTTGAAGCTAAATCATTTGTTTTGCATGGATTTGAAGCCAAAGCTTCTACTTCGCTTTGATTTGAAGATAAGTCATGTGTTTCGCATGGATTTGAAGCTAACTCGTTTGTTTCGCATTGATTTGAAGCTAAATCAATTGTTTCGCATGGTTTTGAAGCTAATCCTTCTATTTCGCGTTGCTTTGAAGATAAATCATGTGTTTCGCATGATTTTGAAGCTAACTCGCTTGTTTCACTTCCAGTTGAAGCTAAATCATTTATATCGCAAGTATTTGATCTAAATCTTTTTTTTCGCATGGATTAGAAGCTAACTCGCTTGTTTCGCTTCCAGTTGAAGCTAAATCATTTATATCGCTAGTATTTGAAGATAAATCATTTGTTTCGCTTGGATTTGAAGCTAAACCTTTTACTTCGCATTGATTTGAAACTAAATCATGTGTTTCCAATGAATATGTAGCTTACTCGTTTGTTTCGCATGCATTTGAAGCTATATCATTTATATCTTAAGTATTTGAAGCAAAACCATTTGTTTCGCTTGGATTTGAAGCAAAACCTTCTACTTCGCATTGATTTGAAGCTAATTCATGTGTTTCGCACGAATGTGAAGCTAACTCGTTTGTTTCGCATGCATTTGAAGCTATATCGTTTATATCGCAAGTATTAGAAGCTAAATCATTTGTTTCGCTTGGATTTGAAGCTAAACCTTTTACTTCGCATTGATTTGAAACTAAATCATGTGTTTCCAATGAATATGTAGCTTACTCGTTTGTTTCGCATGCATTTGAAGCTATATCATTTATATCTCAAGTATTTGAAGCAAAACCATTTGTTTCGCTTGGATTTGAAGCAAAACCTTCTACTTCGCATTGATTTGACGATAAATCATGTGTGTCGAATGAATGTGATGCTAACTCGTTTGTCTCGCATGCATTTGAAGCTATATCGTTTATATCGCAAGTATTTGAAGCTAAATCATGTGTTTCGCATGCATTTGACGCTAAACCTTATACTCCGCATTAATTTGAAGCTAATTCACGTATTTCGCATGGATTCGAAGCTAACTCGTTTGTTTTTCATGGATTGGAAGCTTAACCTTCTTCTTCGCATTGATCTGAAGCTAAAACAGGTGGGCCGCATGGATTTGAAGCTGACTCGCTTGTTTCGCTTCTAGTAGATGATAAATCATTTATATCGCAAGTATTTGGAGCTAAATCATGTATTTCACATGGATTTGAAGCTATCTCGTTTGTTTCGCATGCAGTTGAATCTATATCATCTATGTCGCAAGTATTTGAAGCAAAATCATTTCTTTCGCATGCATTTGAAGCTATATCGATTATATCGCAAGTACTTGATGCCAAATCATTTGTTTCGCATTGATTTGAAGCTAATTCATGTGTTTCGCACGAATGTGAAGCTAACTCGTTTGTCTCGCTTCCAGTTGAAGCTAAATCATTTATATCGGAAGTATTTGAAGCTAAATCATTTGTTTCGCATGGTTTTGAAGTTAATCCTTCTATTTCGCGTTGCTTTGAAGATAAATCATGTGTTTCGCATGGATTTGGAGATAACTCGCATGTTTCACTTCCAGTTGAAGCTAAATCATTTATATCGCAAGTATTTGATCTAAATCTTTTTTTTCGCATGGATTAGAAGCTAACTCGCTTATTTCGCTTCCAGTTGAAGCTAAATCATTTATATCGCTAGTATTTGAAGGTAAATCATTTGTTTCGCATGGATTTGAAGCTAAACCTTCTACTTCACATTGATTTGACGATAAATCATGTGTGTCGAATGAATGTGATGCTAACTCGTTTGTCTCGCATGCATTTGAAGCTATATCGTTTATATCGCAAGTATTTGAAGCTAAATCATGTGTTTCGCATGCATTTGACGCTAAACCTTATACTCCGCATTAATTTGAAGCTAATTCACGTATTTCGCATGGATTCGAAGCTAACTCGTTTGTTTTTCATGGATTGGAAGCTTAACCTTCTTCTTCGCATTGATCTGAAGCTAAAACAGGTGGGCCGCATGGATTTGAAGCTGACTCGCTTGTTTCGCTTCTAGTAGATGATAAATCATTTATATCGCAAGTATTTGGAGCTAAATCATGTATTTCACATGGATTTGAAGCTATCTCGTTTGTTTCGCATGCAGTTGAATCTATATCATCTATGTCGCAAGTATTTGAAGCAAAATCATTTCTTTCGCATGCATTTGAAGCTATATCGATTATATCGCAAGTACTTGATGCCAAATCATTTGTTTCGCATGGATTTGAAGCTAAACCTTCTACTTCGCATTGATTTGAAGATAAATCATGTGTTTCGAATGACTGTGAATCTAACTCGTTTGTTTCGCATGCATTTGAATCTACATAGTTTATAGCGCAAGTATTTGAAGCTAAATCTTTTTTTTCGCATGAATTAGAAGCTAATTCGCTTGTATCGCTTTCAGTTGGTGCTAAATCATTTATATCGCCAGTATTTGAAGGCAAATCATTTGTTTCGCATGGATTTGAAGCTACATCTTCTACTTCGCATTGATTTGAAGCTAAATCATGTGTTTCGAATGACTGTGAAGCTAAATCATTTGTTTCGCATGGATTTGAATCTAAATCATTTATATCGTAAGGTTTTGAAGCTAAATCATTTGTTTCGCATGGATTTGAAGCCAAAGATTTTACCTCGCATTGATTTGAAGCTAAATCATGTGTTTTCGCATGAATGTGAAGCTAACTCGTTTTTCTCGCTTCCAGTTGAAGCTAAATCATTTATATCGCAAGTACTTGAAGCTAAATCATTTGTTTCGCATGGATTTGAAGCTAACTCGTTTGTTTCGCATGCAGTTGAATCTAAATCAACTATATCGGAAGTATTTGAAGCAAAATCATTTCTTTCGAATGGATTTGAAGCTAAACCTTCTACTTCGCATTGATTTGAAGATAAATCATGTGTTTCGGATGGACTTGAAGCAAAATCTTTTGTTTCGCATGCAGTTGATACTGAATCATCTATACCGCAAGTATTCGATGCAAAATCATTTGTTTCGCATGGATTTGAAGCTAAACCTTCTACTTTGCCTTGATTTGAAGTTAAATCATATGTTTCGCATGCATTTGAAGCTAAACCTTCTATTCCGCATTGATTTGAAGCGAAATCATGTGTGTCGCATGCATTTAAAGCTACAACTCCTACTCCGCATGCATTTGAAACTAAAGCTTCTACTCCGCATTAATTTGAATCTAACTCATGTATTTCGCATGGATTCGTAGCTAACTCGTTTGTTTCGCTTCCAGTTGAAGCAAAGTCATTTATATCGCAATTATTTGAAGCTAATACTTTTGTTTCGAATGGATTTGCAACTAAACCTTCTTCTTCGCATTGATTTGAAGCAAAATCATTTCTTTCGCATGCATTTGAAGCTAAAGCTTCTATTCTGCATTGATTTGAAGCTAAATCATGTGTTTCGCATGCATTTGACGCTAAACCTTATACTCCGCATTAATTTGAAGCTAATTCACGTATTTCGCATGGATTCGAAGCTAACTCGTTTGTTTTTCATGGATTGGAAGCTTAACCTTCTTCTTCGCATTGATCTGAAGCTAAATCATGTGTTTCGCATGGATTCGTAGCTAACTCGTTTGTTTCGCTTCCAGTTGAAGCAAAGTCATTTATATCGCAAGTATTTGAAGCTAATACTTTTGTTTCGAATGGATTTGCAGCTAAACCTTCTTCTTCGCATTGATTTGAAGCAAAATCATTTCTTTCGCATGCATTTGAAGCTAAAGCTACTATTCCGCACTGATTTGAAGCTAAATCATGTGTTACGCATGCATTTGGAGCTAAACCTTCCATTCTGCATTGATTTGAAGCTAAATCATGTGTTTCGCATGCATTTGACGCTAAACCTTATACTCCGCATTAATTTGAAGCTAATTCACGTATTTCGCATGGATTCGAAGCTAACTCGTTTGTTTTTCATGGATTGGAAGCTTAACCTTCTTCTTCGCATTGATTTGAAGCTAAATCATGTGTTTCGCATGGATTTGAAGCTAACTCGTTTGTTTCGCATGCAGTTGAAGCTAAATCATATACATCGCAAGTTTTTGAAGCTAAATAATTTGTTTCTTATGGATTTGAAGCTAAACCTTCTGCTTCGCATTGATTGGAAGCTAAATCACTTCTATCGCATGGATTTGAAGCTAAACCTTCTTTTCCGCATTGATTTGAAGCTAAATCAGGTGGGCCGCATGAATTTGAAGCTGACTCGCTTGTTTCGCTTCTAGTAGAAGATAAATCATTTACATCGCAAGTATTTGGAGCTAAATCATGTGTTTCGCATGGATTTGATGCTAAACCTTCTATTCGGCATTGATTTGAAGCTAAATCATGTGTTTCGCATGGATGTGATGCTAAGTCGTTTGCTTCGCATCCAGTTCAAGCTAAATCATTTATGTCGCAAGTATTTGATGCTAAATCATTTGTTACTTAAGGATTTGAAGCTATACCTTCTACTTTACATTGATTTGAAGCTACATCATTTGTTTCGCATGGATTTGAAGCTAAACCTTCTACTTCGCATTGATTTAAGGCTAAATCATGTGTTTCGCATGCATTTGAAGCTAAACCTTCTATTCCGCATTAATTTGAAGCTAAGTCATGTGTTTCGCATGCAATTGAAGCTAAGCCTTCCACAATGCATTGATTTGAAGCTAACTCGTTTGTCTTGCATTCAGTTGAAGCCAAATCATTTATATCGCAAGTATGTGAAGCTAAATCATTTGTTTCGAGTGGATTTGAAGGTAAACTGTCTACTTCGCTTTGATTTGAAGCTAAATCATGCGTTTCGAGTGGATTTGAAGCTAACTTGTTTGTTTCGCATGCAGTTGAATCTAACTCATTTATGTCGCAAGGATTAGAAGCTAAATCATTTATTTCGCATGGATTTAAATCCAAACCATCTATATAGCATTGATTTGAAGCTAAATCAGGTTTTCCGTATGCAGTTGAAGCTAACTCGTTTGTTTAGCATGCATTTGAAGCTACATCATTTACGTCGCAAGTATTTGAAGTACAATCATTTGTTTCGCATGGATATGAAGCTAAACCTTCTATTCCACATTGATTTGAAGCTAATTCATGTGTCTCGCATGGATTTGAAGCTAAACCTTCTACTCCGCATTGATTTGAATCTAAATCTTGCGTTTCGCATGGATTCGAAGCTAACTCGTTTGTTTCGCTTCCAGTTGAACATAAATTATTCATATCGCAAGTATTTGAAGCTAAATCATTTGTTTCGCATGGATTGGAAGCTAAACCTTCTACTTCGCATTGATTTGAAGATAAATCATGTGTTTCGTATGGACTTGTAGCTAACTCTTTTGTTTCGCATGCTCTTGCAATTAAATCATCTATATCGCAAGTATTTGATGCAAAATAATTTGTTTCGCAAGGATTTGATTCTCAACCTACTACCTCGCATTGACTTGAGGCTAAGTCATGTGTTTCGCGTGGATTTGAAGCTTATTCTTTTGTCTTGCATTCAGTTGAAGCCAAATCATTTATATCGCAAGTATGTGAAGCTAAATCATTTGTTTCGAGTGGATTTGAAGGTAAACTGTCTACTTCGCTTTGATTTGAAGCTAAATCATGCGTTTCGAGTGGATTTGAAGCTAACTTGTTTGTTTCGCATGCAGTTGAATCTAACTCATTTATGTCGCAAGGATTAGAAGCTAAATTATTTATTTCGCATGGATTTAAATCCAAACCATCTATATAGCATTGATTTGAAGCTAAATCAGGTTTTCCGTATGCAGTTGAAGCTAACTCGTTTGTTTAGCATGCATTTGAAGCCACATCATTTACGTCGCAAGTATTTGAAGTAAAATCAATTGTTTCGCATGGATATGAAGCTAAACCTTCTACTCCACATTGATTTGAAGCTAATTCATGTGTCTCGCATGGATTTGAAGCTAAACCTTCTACTCCGCATTGATTTGAATCTAAATCTTGCGTTTCGCATGGATTCGAAGCTAACTCGTTTGATTCGCTTCCAGTTGAAGATAAATTATTCATATCGCAAGTATTTGAAGCTAAATCATTTGTTTCGCATGGATTGGAAGCTAAACCTTCTACTTCGCATTGCTTTGAAGATAAATCATGTGTTTCGTATGGACTTGTAGCTAACTCTTTTGTTTCGCATGCTCTTGCAGCTAAATCATCTATATCGCAAGTATTTGAAGCAAAATAATTTGTTTCGCAAGGATTTGATTCTCAACCTACTACCTCGCATTGACTTGAGGCTAAGTCACGTGTTTCGCGTGGATTTGAAGCTTACTCTTTTGCCTTGCATTCAGTTGAAGCCAAATCATTTATATCGCAAGTATGTAAAGCTAAATCATTTGTTTCGAGTGGATTTGAAGGTAAACTGTCTACTTCGCTTTGATTTGAAGCTAAATCATGCGTTTCGAGTGGATTTGAAGCTAACTTGTTTGTTTTGCATGCAGTTGAATCTAACTCATTTATATCTCAAGTATTTGAAGCTAAATCATTTGTTTTGCATGGATTTGAAGCCAAAGCTTCTACTTCGCTTTGATTTGAAGATAAGTCATGTGTTTCGCATGAATTTGAAGCTAACTCGTTTGTTTCGCATTGATTTGAAGCTAAATCAATTGTTTCGCATGGTTTTGAAGCTAATCCTTCTATTTCGCGTTGCTTTGAAGATAAATCATGTGTTTCGCATGATTTTGAAGCTAACTCGCTTGTTTCACTTCCAGTTGAAGCTAAATCATTTATATCGCAAGAATTTGAAGCAAAATCATTTGTTTAGCATGGTTTTGAAGCTGAAACATCTACTCCGCATTCATTTGAAGTTAAATCATGTGTTTCGCATGGATTCGTAGCTAACTGTTTGTTTCGCTTCCAGTTGAAGCAAAGTCATTTATATCGCAAGTATTTGAAGCTAATACTTTTGTTTCGAATGGATTTGCAGCTAAACCTTCTTCTTCGCATTGATTTGAAGCAAAATCATTTCTTTCGCATGCATTTGAAGCTAAAGCTTCTATTCCGCACTGATTTGAAGCTAAATCATTTGTTACGCATGCATTTGGAGCTAAACCTTCCATTCTGCATTGATTTGAAGCTAAATCATGTGTTTCGCATGCATTTGACGCGAAACCTTATACTCCGCATTAATTTGAAGCTAATTCACGTATTTCGCATGGATTCGAAGCTAACTCGTTTGTTTTTCATGGATTGGAAGCTTAACCTTCTTCTTCGCATTGATCTGAAGCTAAATCATGTGTTTCGCATGGATTTGAAGCTAACTCGTTTGTTTCGCATGCAGTTGAAGCTAACTCATTTATGTCGCATGTATTTGAAGCTAAATCATTTGTTTCGCGTGGATTTGAAGGTAAACCTTCTACTTCGCTTTGATTTGAAGATAAGTAATGTTTTCCGCATGGATTTCAAGCTTGCTCGTTTGTTTCGCATGCAGTTGAAGCTACATCATTTATATCGCAAGTATTTGAAGCTAAATCTTTTGTTTCGCACGGATTTTATGCTAAAGCTTCTAATCCGCATTGATTTGAATCTAAATAATGTGTTTCGCATGGATGTGAAGCTAACACGTTTGTTTCGCATCCAGTTCAATCTAAATCAATTATGTCGCAAGTATTTGATGCTAAATCATTTGTTTCTTAAGGATTTGAAGCTATACCTTCTACTTTACATTGATATGAAGCTACATCATTTGTTTCGCATGGATTTGTAGCTAAACTTTTTACTTCGCATTGATTTAAGGCTAAATCATGTGTTTCTCATGCATTTGAAGTTAAACCTTCTATGCCACATTGATTTGAAGCTAAATCATGTGTTTCGCATGCAATTGAAGCTAAGCCATCTACTCTGCATTGATTTGAAGCTAAGTCATGTGTTTCGCATGGATTTTAAGCTAAATCATGTGTTTCCCATGCATTTGAAGCTAAACCTTCTATTCTGCGTTGATTTGAAGCTAAATCATATGTTGCGCATGTATTTGACGCTAAACCATCTACTCCGCATTGATTTCAAGCTAACTCATGTGCTTCGCATGGATTTCAAGCTAACTTGTTTGTATTCGCATGCAGTTGAAGCTAAATAATTTATTTCTCAAGTTTCTGAAGCTAAATCATTTGTTACTTATAGATCTGAAGTTAAACCTTCTACTTCGCTTTGATTTGAAGCTAAATCAATTGTTTCGCATGGATTTGAAGCTAAACTTCTACTTCGCATTGATTTGAAGCTAAATCATGTGTTTCGCATGGATTCGAAGCTAACTCGTTTGTTTTTCATGGATTGGAAGCTTAACCTTCTTCTTCGCATTGATCTGAAGCTAAATCATGTGTTTCGCATGGATTTGAAGCTAACTCGTTTGTTTCGCATGCAGTTGAAGCTAACTCATTTATGTCGCAAGTATTTGAAGCTAAATCAATTGTTTCGCATGGATTTGTAGCTAAAACTTCTACTCCATATTGACTTAATACTAAATCTCGTTTTTCGCATGGATTTTAATCTAACTTGATTGTTTCGCATGCAGTTGAATCTAAATCATTTATATCCCAAGTATTTGAAGCAAAATCATTTGTTTCGCTTGGATTTGAAGCTAAACCTTCTATTTCGCTTTGCTTTGAAGATAAATCATGTATTTCGAAAGATTAGAAGCTAACTCGCTTCTTTCACTTCCAGTTGAAACTAAATCATTTATATCTCAAGTATTTGAAGCTAATTCATGTATTGCACATGGATTTGAAGCTAACTCGTTTGTTTCGCATGCAGTTGAATCTAAATCAACTATATCGGAAGTATTTGAAGCAAAATCATTTCTTTCGAATGGATTTGAAGCTAAACCTTCTACTTCGCATTGATTTGAAGATAAATCATGTGTTTCGGATGGACTTGAAGCAAAATCTTTTGTTTCGCATGCAGTTGATACTAAATCATCTATACCGCAAGTATTCGATGCAAAATCATTTGTTTCGCATGGATTTGAAGCTAAACCTTCTACTTCGCATTGATTTGAAGTTAAATCATATGTTTCGCATGCATTTGAAGCTAAACCTTCTATTCCGCATTGATTTGAAGCGAAATCATGTGTGTCGCATGCATTTGAAGCTAAAACTCCTACTCCGCATGCATTTGAAACTAAAGCTTCTACTCCGCATTAATTTGAATCTAACTCATGTATTTCGCATGGATTTGAGGCTAAATCGTCTGTTTGGCATGGATTTGAAGCCAAAGCTTCTACTTCGCTTTGATCTGAAGCTAAATCATGTGTTTCGCATGGATTTGAAGCTAACTCGTTTGTTTCGCATGCAGTTGAAGCTAACTCATTTATGTCGCAAGTATTTGAAGCTAAATCATTTGTTTCGCGTGGATTTGAAGGTAAACCTTCTACTTCGCTTTGATTTGAAGATAAGTAATGTTTTTCGCATGGATTTCAAGCTTGCTCGTTTGTTTCGCATGCAGTTGAAGCTACATCATTTATATCGCAAGTATTTGAAGCTAAATCTTTTGTTTCGCACGGATTTTATGCTAAAGCTTCTAATCCGCATTGATTTGAATCTAAATAATGTGTTTCGCATGGATGTGAAGCTAACACGTTTGTTTCGCATCCAGTTCAAGCTAAATCAATTATGTCGCAAGTATTTGATGCTAAATCATTTGTTTCTTAAGGATTTGAAGCTATACCTTCTACTTTACATTGATATGAAGCTACATCATTTGTTTCGCATGGATTTGTAGCTAAACTTTTTACTTCGCATTGATTTAAGGCTAAATCATGTGTTTCTCATGCATTTGAAGTTAAACCTTCTATGCCACATTGATTTGAAGCTAAATCATGTGTTTCGCATGCAATTGAAGCTAAGCCATCTACTCTGCATTGATTTGAAGCTAAGTCATGTGTTTCGCATGGATTTTAAGCTAAATCATGTGTTTCCCATGCATTTGAAGCTAAACCTTCTATTCTGCGTTGATTTGAAGCTAAATCATATGTTGCGCATGTATTTGACGCTAAACCATCTACTCCGCATTGATTTCAAGCTAACTCATGTGCTTCGCATGGATTTCAAGCTAACTTGTTTGTATTCGCATGCAGTTGAAGCTAAATAATTTATTTCTCAAGTTTCTGAAGCTAAATCATTTGTTACTTATAGATCTGAAGTTAAACCTTCTACTTCGCTTTGATTTGAAGCTAAATCAATTGTTTCGCATGGATTTGTAGCTAAACTTCTACTTCGCATTGATTTGAAGCTAAATCATGTGTTTCGCATGGATTCGAAGCTAACTCGTTTGTTTCGCATGCAGTTGAAGCTAACTCATTTATGTCGCAAGTATTTGAAGCTAAATCAATTGTTTCGCATGGATTTGTAGCTAAAACTTCTACTCCACATTGACTTAAAACTAAATCTCGTTTTTCGCATGGATTTTAATCTAACTTGATTGTTTCGCATGCAGTTGAATCTAAATCATTTATATCCCAAGTATTTGAAGCAAAATCATTTGTTTCGCTTGGATTTGAAGCTAAACCTTCTATTTCGCTTTGCTTTGAAGATAAATCATGTATTTCGAAAGATTTGAAGCTAACTCGCTTCTTTCACTTCCAGTTGAAACTAAATCATTTATATCTCAAGTATTTGAAGCTAATTCATGTATTGCACATGGATTTGAAGCTAACTCGTTTGTTTCGCATGCAGTTGAATCTAAATCAACTATATCGGAAGTATTTGAAGCAAAATCATTTCTTTCGAATGGATTTGAAGCTAAACCTTCTACTTCGCATTGATTTGAAGATAAATCATGTGTTTCGGATGGACTTGAAGCAAAATCTTTTGTTTCGCATGCAGTTGATACTAAATCATCTATACCGCAAGTATTCGATGCAAAATCATTTGTTTCGCATGGATTTGAAGCTAAACCTTCTACTTCGCATGGATTTGAAGTTAAATCATATGTTTCGCATGCATTTGAAGCTAAACCTTCTATTCCGCATTGATTTGAAGCGAAATCATGTGTGTCGCATGCATTTGAAGCTAAAACTCCTACTCCGCATGCATTTGAAGCTAAAGCTTCTACTCCGCATTAATTTGAATCTAACTCATGTATTTCGCATGGATTTGAGGCTAAATCGTCTGTTTGGCATGGATTTGAAGCCAAAGCTTCTACTTCGCTTTGATTTGAAGATAATTCATGTGTTTCGCATGGATTTGAAGCTAACTCGTTTGTTTCGCATTCAGTTGAAGCTAAATCATTTATATCACTAGAATTTGAAGTTAAATCATTTGTTTTACAGGGATTTGAAGCTATACCTTCTACTTCGCATTGATTTGAAGCTAAATCAATTGTTTCGCATGGTTTTGAAGCTAATCCTTCTATTTCGCGTTGCTTTGAAGATAAATCATGTGTTTCGCATGATTTTGAAGCTAACTCGCTTGTTTCACTTCCAGTTGAAGCTAAATCATGTATATCGCAAGTGTTAGGGTTTATAAAGGTCACAATGAGACCTTTGTTCTGATTTCTCAACAAGAGTGTTAGGGATTCCCCATCTGGGCTTCACGGCGGGGGCCAGACACATAGCTCCTTGATGGCTAGGGGGGTGGGCCTGTCGCCCGTGGCAGAAGTGTTCGTTTTTTGAGCCTGCCGTGATTGGGCAGTTTTTCCTCGCCGCCCACCCTGAAGTAAAGGTAGGGCTAACCGAGGTGACCTCGTGGATGCTACACGATTGTTCGACAGTCCTGATCTGTCCATCCACAGTATTCGTTGTCAGTGGATACAGAGGTCTCCCGGGACGCCCATTGTTGCAGCGCCCGCTTAGCCAAAAAATAGAGTATTAGTCGGCACACAAGGCGTGCAAGTTACAACAAAGCTCGAACGATCGCAAGATCAACCACGAGCAATAACATTTGGTCCTTCGAGCCGGATATTGTGTGGAAAGGTCCACACAGTGCTGTGACATTGTTGGAAGACTTGGCCGTCGACTTGTACATCCAGTGAGGCGCCTGTGTGTGAGGACTTGGCTCAACACCCCCCTGGACGTGATAGCAGCAAGCGGCGTGCATCTTCAAGGGTTGCATCGACCACTAACATTTGATCCGCCAGAGCCGGATACTCGAGTAATTAGATACAGTCCACTGTGTATTCCTTGGTTCTTGCCAGTAAGAACATCATCGTTGAGTTATTCGAGCCGGTTTGCCGAATAACATTTGAAGAAGAACTTCGACCTATTGGAAGTCCGCTGTCAGCTTGTACATCCAGTGCGGCTGCCGTGCGTGGGAATTGAGCTCCCCACCCCTCTGGACGTGATAGGAACAAGCGACAGCCGTCATCAGGGTCCACGCTTCGTGCACGAGACTGCGGACATTGGGCAAGGATCACGCAAGAAAGGACTGCTAGCCGCCAGGAAGCAACGGGCATCCTGTGGGACGATAGAAGTCAAGCTGATCTCACTCCATCCAGTCCGTAAGTCACCATCCCTTTAATTTGTTGTCAGTCGTGCACGTCATGGAGGCAGCAAAGGCATTCTTTACTGAGCGCGGGTCTGTGAAGGCCAGGCTCACCATATTTAAAAGGTTTCTCGAGTCCGAGAGCGCGAACGCGGATCTAATGGCCCTCGAAAAACGCGTAAGAGCAAATGAGAGCCTGTACGAACTTTTCAATAACGTCCAGACTCGAATAGAATGCGCCGTCATAGGTACCTCGTACGAGGAAGCGCAGATTGCCGAGCGCGAGTCCTTTGAAAACGATTACTACTCGATCATGTCCAAGGCTGAGACACTCCTTTTGAAAGCCCGCGAAAACTCAGTCACTGCGACGAACTCCGATTTGAAAATCGGTCTATCTCGGCTCGGGGAGGTCGAAGAGGTCGTTAACGCGGAGGTCGGTAACGCGGAGGTCGGTAACGCGGAGGTCGGTAACGCGGAGGTCGGTGACGCGGAGGTCGGTAACGCGGAGGTCAATGGCAAAGACCACGATCCGTGCGAACAGCACTTTGTTGAAAATACTAGGCGCGACGAGCAGGGGCGATCCATCGTAGCGATCCCGTTCAACGATAGGACTCATGAATTGGGAGAGTCTCGTCCTCAGGCGGAACGTGGGCTTCTGGATTTAGAACGCAAATTCAGGAAGCAGCCCGACCTCCAAGCGCAGTATAAGGAGTTCCTTCGCGAGTATGAAAATCTGGGCCATATGTCAAGATTGGATCCGAAGGACATAGGAGGGGTCAGCGGTAGCTATTACCTGCCTCATCATGCAGTGATGGAAGGCAATAGCACGACCACCAAACTTCGGGTCGTCTTTGATGGCTCAGCGAAAACCGCGTCGGGCGTTCCGTTGAATGATACACAAATGGTAGGCCCCCCCACACAGGATGAGCTGTTAGACATCCTGCTGCGATTTCGTAAACATGGCATTGTTGTGTCCGCGGATGTTGCTAAAATGTATCGGCAGATCGCGGTTAGAGGGGAAGACCGAAGCTACCAAGGCATCCTGTGGCGTTTTTCGGAACACGATGCAATAGGGAGGTACAGTCTCAACACCATCACCTACGGCACCGCGTTCGCTTCCTACTTGGCCACTCGGGTCCTTCAGCAGATCGGGAAATATTGCGCGCACTCGCTGCCGGATGTTAGCGAAGTCATCCGGAGCGACTTCTATGTCGACGATCTGCTGACTTGCGAAACTTGTGAGCAGGCGTTAGTTAAATTGACAACCTCGGTTAGACCGGTGCACCCAGTCTTGAAACTGATTGAAGGGCAGTCATGCTACAGCAAATTGTTACGAATCCTAGCATACGTTCTTAGATTTTGCTCCAAGAGTCAACGGACGGATAAGGCTTCGCGAAGCAAGTGTCAGGGTTCCCCGTCAATCACGGAACTTTCTTCAGCCGAACGAATTGTAATCAGGGTCACGCAAAACCATCACTTTAGCGTCGAAATGAGGCAGCTAGGAGCTAGGCAGCCGTTAGATCGAACAAGCTCGTTATTGTCCCTAAACCCCTTCGTGGACGAGCTCGGGATCATTAGGGTGGGCGGCCGCCTGCGGAATGCTCCGATAGCCTTCTCGCGAAAACATCCGATCTTAATACCAAGTTCCAGTCCTCTGGCAGTCCTGATAATTCGGCGCGAGCATCTCCGATTGTTGCATGCCGGTTGCCAACAAACTCTCGCATCTCTTCACGCGAACTATTGGATTCCATCAGGCGGACGAATCACGCGGAAGGTTGTGCGTAGTTGCATGAGATGCTTCCGGACGAAGCCTGGCGCCGCGCAACCCCAAATGGGTAATTTACCAGCCGATCGCGTTACTCCTTTTTCTACGTGCGGCGTGGACTATGCCGGCCCGTTTCTAGTAGTGGACAGCGGGCGCTCTCGAACTAGTAGAAAGGCCTATCTGTGCCTGTTTGTTTGCTTTGTGACCAAGGCAGTTCACTTGGAGTTGGCAGTGGATTTGACCACTGATTCATTTCTGAACGGCCTACGTAGATTCACTGCGCGACGAGGAATGTGTCGTGTCATACACTCGGACAATGGCACGAATTTTATTGGAGCGCGAAATGAGTTAAGGGACCTGGGTCACTTTCTGGCATCCCCCGCTCACAACGACAAGGTTAAAGGGGCATTGGCTCAAAACAAGATCCAATGGCAGCTGATCCCCCCACGTGCGCCGCATTTTGGCGGATTGTGGGAGCGGGCGGTCCGTTCCGTCAAGACGCACCTGAGACGTGTGAGAGGCGAGCAGAGGCTCACATTTGAGGAGATGTGTACAGTACTAACACAGGTTGAAGCCTGTCTTAACTCCCGTCCCTTCCATCCTTTGTCGTCCGATCCTTCTGACCTGAACCCACTGTCGCCTGGTCACTTCTTGGTGGGAGAGGCGTTGACGGCATTGCCTCATGTCCATCTCCTGGACACCCCGCGAAACCGGCTGAATAGGTTTCAGTTGTTACAGCAGATGGTTCAGCACTTCTGGAAGCGCTGGCACGAGGAATACCTGCATGGGCTCCAACAGCGTCGGAAATGGAGACAAGGATGCGCTGTTGTTCCCAAGGTCGGGGACATGGTCCTTATCAAGGAGGACAACCTTCCACCCCTGAAGTGGGCATTGGGACGCGTGGTTGAGCTGCATCCGGGCCAGGATGGCATCTGCAGAGTGTCCACCATTCGCACTACCCGTGGAATGCTCAAGAGACCAGCGTCTAAAATTTGTGTGCTGCCCATAGAAGACTAAGCGAACACTAAGTAGAAATAGTTTGCGTTGAGTAGTTTTAGTCACATTATTCAACTGTTCTCATAGTTCATTGTTGTACTAGTTTATAACCACTAGCATTGTATTACGATATGTTCGCTTAATTTTTAGTGCAATTGAACTAGATTAGTTCAAGGTGGGCGGTATGTTAGGGTTTATAAAGGTCACAATGAGACCTTTGTTCTGATTTCTCAACAAGAGTGTTAGGGATTCCCCATCTGGGCTTCACGGCGGGGGCCAGACACATAACTCCTTGATGGCTAGGGGGGTGGGCCTGTCACCCCGTGGCAGAAGTGTTAGTTTTCGAGCATCGTAAAACTCATGGGCCCCGTCGACAGTTTTATGGTGGTCCTCCGTGAAGGACTTATCTCTGATTTACGACCAGGCGTTAGCGGAGTTGGGACTTGGACCACACGGCGCGATTGCTTCCAGATGGGGTAGATTTCCAAATTTTCCCATGAGGAGGAAGCTCATCTGG
This sequence comes from Megalopta genalis, assembly GCF_051020955.1. Taxonomy (NCBI): domain Eukaryota; kingdom Metazoa; phylum Arthropoda; class Insecta; order Hymenoptera; family Halictidae; genus Megalopta; species Megalopta genalis. Next base: position 25,873 of record NW_027476518.1, on the reverse strand, counting down.
AGGCGTTCGCGGTACCCTTTCCAAAGGTTCCAACCAATTAGCGTTCGTTTTTTGAGCCTGCCGTGATTGGGCAGTTTTTCCTCGCCGCCCACCCTGAAGTAAAGGTAGGGCTAACCGAGGTGACCTCGTGGATGCTACACGATTGTTCGACAGTCCTGATCTGTCCATCCACAGTATTCGTTGTCAGTGGATACAGAGGTCTCCCGGGAAGCCCATTGTTGCAGCGCCCGGTTAGCCAACAAATAGAGTATTAGTCGGCACACAAGGCGTGCAAGTTACAACAAAGCTCGAACGATCGCAAGATCAACCACGAGCAATAACAGCAAGTATTTGATCTAAATCTTTTTTTTCGCATGGATTAGAAGCTAACTCGCTTGTTTCGCTTCCAGTTGAAGCTATATCATTTATATCGCTAGTATTTGAAGTTAAATCATTTGTTTCGCATGGATTTGAAGCTAACTCGTTTGTTTCGCATGCAGTTGAAGCTATATCATTTATATCGCAAGTATTTGAAGCTAAATCATTTGTTTCGCATGAATTTGAAGCTAAATCTTCTACCTCGCATTGATTTGAAGCTAAATCATGTGTTTCGAATGAATGTGAAGCTAACTCGTTTGTTTCGCATGCATTTGAATCTATTTCGTTTATATCGCAAGTATTTGAAGCTAAATCTTTTTTTTCGCATGAATTAGAAGCTAATTCGCTTGTTTCGCTTTCAGTTGATGCTAAATCATTTATATCGCTAGTATTTGCAGGTAAATCATTTGTTTCGCATGGATTTGAAGCTAAACCTTCTACTCCGCATTGATTTGAAGTTAAATCATGTGTTTCGCATGCATTTGAAGCTAAACCTTCTATTCCGCATTGATTTGAAGCAAAATCATGTGTGTCGCATGCATTTGAAGCTAAAACTCCTACTCCGCATGCATTTGAAGCTAAAGCTTCTACTTCGCATTGATTTGAAGATAAATCATGTGTTTCGCATGGGTTAGAAGCTAACTCGCTTGTTTCGCTTCCAGTTGAAGCTAAATCATTTATATCGCAAGTATTTGAATCTAAATCATTTGTTTCGCATGGATTTGTAGCTAAAACTTCTACTCCACATTGACTTAAAACTAAATCTCGTTTTTCGCATGGATTTGAATCTAACTTGATTGTTTCGCATGCAGTTGAATCTAAATCATTTATATCCCAAGTATTTGAATCAAAATCATTTGTTTCGCTTGGATTTGAAGCTAAACCTTATTCTTCGCATTGATTTGAAGCTAAATCATGTGTTTCGCATGGATTTGAAACTAACTCGTTTGATTCACGTGCAGTTGAAGCTAAATCATTTATATTGCAAGTATTTGAAGCTAAACAATTTGTTTCGCAATGATTTGATGCTAAACCTTCTACCTCGCATTGATTTGAGGCTATGCCATGTGGTTCGCATGGATTTGAAGCTTACTCTTCTGTTTCGCATGCTGTTGAAGCTAAATCATTTATATCGCCAGTATTTGAAGCTAAATCATTTATTTCGTAAGGATTTGAAGATAAACCTTCCACTCCGCATTGATTTGAAGCTAAATCATGTGTTTCGCATTGATTCGTATCTAACTCGTTTGATTCGCTTCCAGTTGTAGCAAAGTAATTTATATCGCAAGTATTTGAAGCTAAAACATTTGTTTCGCATGGATTTGAAGCTAAACCATCAACTTCGCATTGGTTGGAAGCTAAATCACTTGTTCCGCATGGATTTGAATCTCAACCTTCTACCTCGCAATGATTTGAGTCTAAGTCATGTATTTCGCATGGATTTGAAGCTAACACTTTTGTTTCGCATGCCGTTGATGCTAAATCATTTATATCGCAAGGATTAGAAGCTAAATCATTTATTTCGCATGGATTTAAATCCAAACCATCTATATAGCATTGATTTGAAGCTAAATCAGGTTTTCCGTATGCAGTTGAAGATAACTCGTTTGTTTAGCATGCATTTGAAGCTACATCATTTACGTCGCAAGTATTTGAAGTAAAATCATTTGTTTCGCATGGATATGAAGCTATACCTTCTACTCCATATTGATTTGAAGCTAATTCATGTGTCTCGCATGGATTTGAAGCTAAACCTTCTACTTCGCATTGATTTGAAGTTGAATCATATGTTTCACATGCATTTGAAGCTAAACCTTCTATTCCGCATTGATTTGAAGCGAAATCATGTGTGTCGCATGCATTTGAAGCTAAAACTCCTACTCCGCATGCATTTGAAGCTAAAGCTTCTACTCCGCATTAATTTGAATCTAACTCATGTATTTCGCATGGATTTGAGGCTAAATCGTCTGATGGCATGGATTTGAAGCCAAACCTTCTGCTTCGCATTGATCTGAAGCTAAATCATGTGTTTCGCATGGATTTGAAGCTAACTCGTTTGTTTCGCATGCAGTTGAAGCTAACTCATTTATATCGCAAGTATTTGAAGCTAAATCATTTGTTTCGCGTGGATTTGAAGGTAAACCTTCTACTTCGCTTTGATTTGAAGATAAGTAATGTTTTTCGCATGGATTTCAAGCTTGCTCGTTTGTTTCGCATGCAGTTGAAGCTACATCATTTATATGGCAAGTATTTGAAGCTAAATCTTTTGTTTCGCACGGATTTTATGCTAAAGCTTCTAGTCCGCATTGATTTGAATCTAAATACTGTGTTTCGCATGGATGTGAAGCTAACACGTTTGTTTCGCTTCCAGTTGAAGCTAAATCATTTATATCGCAAGTATTTGAAGCTAATACTTTTGTTTCGAATGGATTTGCAGCTAAACCTTCTTCTTCGCATTGATTTGAAGCAAAATCATTTCTTTCGCATGCATTTGAAGCTAAAGCTTCTATTCCGCACTGATTTGAAGCTAAATCATGTGTTACGCATGCATTTGGAGCTAAACCTTCCATTCTGCATTGATTTGAAGCTAAATCATGTGTTTCGCATGCATTTGACGCTAAACCTTATACTCCGCATTAATTTGAAGCTAATTCACGTATTTCGCATGGATTCGAAGCTAACTCTTTTGTTTTTCATGGATTGGAAGCTTAACCTTCTTCTTCGCATCGATCTGAAGCTAAATCATGTGTTTCGCATGGATTTGAAGCTAACTCGTTTGTTTCGCATGCAGTTGAAGCTAACTCATTTATGTCGCAAGTATTTGAAGCTAAATCATTTGTTTCGCATGGATTTAAATCCAAACCATCTATATAGCATTGATTTGAAGCTAATTCATGTGTCTCGCATGGATTTGAAGCTAAACCTTCTACTCCGCATTGATTTGAATCTAAATCTTGCGTTTCGCATGGATTCGAAGCTAACTCGTTTGTTTCGCTTCCAGTTGAAGATAAATTATTCATATCGCAAGTATTTGAAGCTAAATCATTTGTTTCGCATGGATTCGAAGCTAAACCTTCTACTTCGCATTGATTTGAAGATAAATCATGTGTTTCGTATGGACTTGTAGCTAACTCTTTTGTTTCGCATGCTCTTGCAGCTAAATCATCTATATCGCAAGTATTTGAAGCAAAATAATTTGTTTCGCAAGGATTTGATTCTCAACCTACTACCTCGCATTGACTTGAGGCTAAGTCACGTGTTTCGCGTGGATTTGAAGCTTACTCTTTTGTTTCGCATGCTGTTGAAGCCAAATCATTTATATCGCAAGAATTTGAAGCAAAATCATTTGTTTAGCATGGTTTTGAAGCTGAAACATCTACTCCGCATTCATTTGAAGCTAAATCATGTGTTTCGCATGGATTCGTAGCTAACTCGTTTGTTTCGCTTCCAGTTGAAGCAAAGTCATTTATATCGCAAGTATTTGAAGCTAATACTTTTGTTTCGAATGGATTTGCAGCTAAACCTTCTTCTTCGCATTGATCTGAAGCTAAATCATTTGTTTCGCATGGATTTGAAGCTAACTCGTTTCTTTCGCATGCAGTTGAAGCTAACTCATTTATGTCGCAAGTATTTGAAGATAAATCATTTGTTTCGCATGGATTTGAAGCTTACTCGCTTGTTTCGCTTCCAGTTGAAGCTAAATCATTTATATCGCAAGTATTCGAAGGTAAATTATTTGTTTCGCATTGATTTGAAGCTAAACCTTCTACTCGGCATTGATTTGAATCTAAATCTCGTGTTTTGCATGGATTTGAATCTAGCTTGTTTGTTTCGCATGCAGTTGAATCCAAATCATTTATATCGCAAGTATTTGAAGCAAAATCATTTGTTTGTCTTGGATTTAATGCTAAACCTTCTTCTTCGCACTGATTTGAAGCTAAATCATGTGTTTCGAATGAATGTGAAGCTAACTCGTTTGTTTCGCATGCATTTGAAGCTATATCGTTTATATCGCAAGTATTAGAAGCTAAATCATTTGTTTCGCTTGGATTTGAAGCTAAACCTATTACTTCGCATTGATTTGAAACTAAATCATGTGTTTCCAATGAATATGTAGCTTACTCGTTTGTTTCGCATGCATTTGAAGCTATATCATTTATATCGTAAGTATTTGAAGCTAAATCATTTGTTTCGCACGGATTTGAAGCTAAACCTTCTACTTCGCATTGCCTTGAAGACAAATCATGTGTTTCGCATGGATTTGAAGCTAACTCGTTTGTTTCGCATGCAGTTGAATCTAAATCATTTATATCGCAAGTATTTGAAGCAAAATCATTTGTTTCTCTTGGATTTGAAGCTAAACCTTCTTCTTCGCATTGATTTGAAGCTAAATCATGTGTTTCGAATGAATGTGAAGCTAACTCGTTTGTTTCGCATGCATTTGAAGCTATATCGTTTATATCCCAAGTACTTGAAGATAAATCTATTGTTTCGCATGGATTAGAAGCTAACTCGCTTGTATCGCTTCCAGTTGAAGCTATATCATTTATATCGCAAGTATTTGAAGCTAAATCATTTGGTTCGCATGGATTTGAAGCTAAACCTTCTACTTCGCATTGCTTTGAACCTAAGTCATGTGTTTCGAATGAATGTGAAGCTAACTCGTTTGTATCGCATGCATTTGAAGCTATATCGTTTATATCCCAAGTAATTGAAGATAAATCATTTGTTTCGCATGGATTTGAAGCTAAAACTTGTACTCGGCAGTGATTTGAATCTAAATCTAGTGTTTTGCATGGATTTGAATCTAACTAGTTTGTTTCGCATGCAGTTGAATCTAAATCATGTATAGCGGAAGTATTTGAAGCTAAATCATTTGTTTCGCATGGATTTGAAGCTAAACTTTCTACTTCGCGGTGCTTTGAAGATAAATCATGTGTTTCGCATGGATTTGAAGCTGACTCACTTGTTTCACTTCCAGTTGAAGCTAAATCATTTATATGGCATGTATTTGAAGCTAAGTCATTTGTTTCGCATGGATTTGAAGCTAAACCTTCTACTTCGCATTGATTTGAACCTAAGTCATGAGTTTCGAATGAATGTGAAGATAACTCGTATGTATCGCATGCATTTGAAGCTATATCGTTTATATCGCAAGTATTTGAAGCTAAATCATTTGTTTCGCATGGATTTGTAGCTAAAACTTCTACTCCGCATTGATTTAAATCTAAATCTCGTTTTTCGCATGGATTTGAATTTAACTTGTTTGTCTCGCATGCAGTTGAATCTAAATCATTTATATCGCAAGTATTGGAAGCTAAATCATTTGATTCGCATGGATTTGAAGCTAAACCTTCTACTTCGCATTGCTTTGAAGACAAATCATGTGTTTCGCATGGATTTGAAGCTAACTCGTTTGTTTCGCATGCAGTTGAAGCTAAATCATTTATATCGGAAGTATTTGAAGCTAAATCATTTGTTTCGCATGAATTTGAAGCTAAATCTTCTACCTCGCATTGATTTGAAGCTAAATCATGTGTTTCGAATGAATGTGAAGCTAACTCGTTTGTTTCGCATGCATTTGAATCTATTTCGTTTATATCGCAAGTATTTGAAGCTAAATCTTTTTTTTCGCATGAATTAGAAGCTAATTCGCTTGTTTCGCTTTCAGTTGATGCTAAATCATTTATATCGCTAGTATTTGCAGGTAAATCATTTGTTTCGCATGGATTTGAAGCTAAACCTTCTACTCCGCATTGATTTGAAGTTAAATCATGTGTTTCGCATGCATTTGAAGCTAAACCTTCTATTCCGCATTGATTTGAAGCAAAATCATGTGTGTCGCATGCATTTGAAGCTAAAACTCCTACTCCGCATGCATTTGAAGCTAAAGCTTCTACTTCGCATTGATTTGAAGATAAATCATGTGTTTCGCATGGGTTAGAAGCTAACTCGCTTGTTTCGCTTCCAGTTGAAGCTAAATCATTTATATCGCAAGTATTTGAATCTAAATCATTTGTTTCGCATGGATTTGTAGCTAAAACTTCTACTCCACATTGACTTAAAACTAAATCTCGTTTTTCGCATGGATTTGAATCTAACTTGATTGTTTCGCATGCAGTTGAATCTAAATCATTTATATCCCAAGTATTTGAATCAAAATCATTTGTTTCGCTTGGATTTGAAGCTAAACCTTATTCTTCGCATTGATTTGAAGCTAAATCATGTGTTTCGCATGGATTTGAAACTAACTCGTTTGATTCACGTGCAGTTGAAGCTAAATCATTTATATTGCAAGTATTTGAAGCTAAACAATTTGTTTCGCAATGATTTGATGCTAAACCTTCTACCTCGCTTTGATTTGAGGCTATGCCATGTGGTTCGCATGGATTTGAAGCTTACTCTTCTGTTTCGCATGCTGTTGAAGCTAAATCATTTATATCGCCAGTATTTGAAGCTAAAACATTTGTTTCGCATGGATTTGAAGCTAAACCATCAACTTCGCATTGGTTGGAAGCTAAATCACTTGTTCCGCATGGATTTGAATCTCAACCTTCTACCTCGCATTGATTTGAGTCTAAGTCATGTATTTCGCATGGATTTGAAGCTAACACTTTTGTTTCGCATGCCGTTGATGCTAAATCATTTATATCGCAAGGATTAGAAGCTAAATCATTTATTTCGCATGGATTTAAATCCAAACCATCTATATAGCATTGATTTGAAGCTAAATCAGGTTTTCCGTATGCAGTTGAAGCTAACTCGTTTGTTTAGCATGCATTTGAAGCTACATCATTTACGTCGCAAGTATTTGAAGTAAAATCATTTGTTTCGCATGGATATGAAGCTATACCTTCTACTCCACATTGATTTGAAGCTAATTCATGTGTCTCGCATGGATTTGAAGCTAAACCTTCTACTTCGCATTGATTTGAAGTTGAATCATATGTTTCACATGCATTTGAAGCTAAACCTTCTATTCCGCATTGATTTGAAGCGAAATCATGTGTGTCGCATGCATTTGAAGCTAAAACTCCTACTCCGCATGCATTTGAAGCTAAAGCTTCTACTCCGCATTAATTTGAATCTAACTCATGTATTTCGCATGGATTTGAGGCTAAATCGTCTGATGGCATGGATTTGAAGCCAAACCTTCTGCTTCGCATTGATCTGAAGCTAAATCATGTGTTTCGCATGGATTTGAAGCTAACTCGTTTGTTTCGCATGCAGTTGAAGCTAACTCATTTATATCGCAAGTATTTGAAGCTAAATCATTTGTTTCGCGTGGATTTGAAGGTAAACCTTCTACTTCGCTTTGATTTGAAGATAAGTAATGTTTTTCGCATGGATTTCAAGCTTGCTCGTTTGTTTCGCATGCAGTTGAAGCTACATCATTTATATGGCAAGTATTTGAAGCTAAATCTTTTGTTTCGCACGGATTTTATGCTAAAGCTTCTAGTCCGCATTGATTTGAATCTAAATAATGTGTTTCGCATGGATGTGAAGCTAACACGTTTGTTTCGCTTCCAGTTGAAGCTAAATCATTTATATCGCAAGTATTTGAAGCTAATACTTTTGTTTCGAATGGATTTGCAGCTAAACCTTCTTCTTCGCATTGATTTGAAGCAAAATCATTTCTTTCGCATGCATTTGAAGCTAAAGCTTCTATTCCGCACTGATTTGAAGCTAAATCATGTGTTACGCATGCATTTGGAGCTAAACCTTCCATTCTGCATTGATTTGAAGCTAAATCATGTGTTTCGCATGCATTTGACGCTAAACCTTATACTCCGCATTAATTTGAAGCTAATTCACGTATTTCGCATGGATTCGAAGCTAACTCTTTTGTTTTTCATGGATTGGAAGCTTAACCTTCTTCTTCGCATCGATCTGAAGCTAAATCATGTGTTTCGCATGGATTTGAAGCTAACTCGTTTGTTTCGCATGCAGTTGAATCTAAATCATTTATATCGCAAGTATTTGAAGCAAAATCATTTGTTTCTCTTGGATTTGAAGCTAAACCTTCTTCTTCGCATTGATTTGAAGCTAAATCATGTGTTTCGAATGAATGTGAAGCTAACTCGTTTGTTTCGCATGCATTTGAAGCTATATCGTTTATATCCCAAGTACTTGAAGATAAATCTATTGTTTCGCATGGATTAGAAGCTAACTCGCTTGTATCGCTTCCAGTTGAAGCTATATCATTTATATCGCAAGTATTTGAAGCTAAATCATTTGGTTCGCATGGATTTGAAGCTAAACCTTCTACTTCGCATTGCTTTGAACCTAAGTCATGTGTTTCGAATGAATGTGAAGCTAACTCGTTTGTATCGCATGCATTTGAAGCTATATCGTTTATATCCCAAGTAATTGAAGATAAATCATTTGTTTCGCATGGATTTGAAGCTAAAACTTGTACTCGGCAGTGATTTGAATCTAAATCTAGTGTTTTGCATGGATTTGAATCTAACTAGTTTGTTTCGCATGCAGTTGAATCTAAATCATGTATAGCGGAAGTATTTGAAGCTAAATCATTTGTTTCGCATGGATTTGAAGCTAAACTTTCTACTTCGCGGTGCTTTGAAGATAAATCATGTGTTTCGCATGGATTTGAAGCTGACTCACTTGTTTCACTTCCAGTTGAAGCTAAATCATTTATATGGCATGTATTTGAAGCTAAGTCATTTGTTTCGCATGGATTTGAAGCTAAACCTTCTACTTCGCATTGATTTGAACCTAAGTCATGAGTTTCGAATGAATGTGAAGATAACTCGTATGTATCGCATGCATTTGAAGCTATATCGTTTATATCGCAAGTATTTGAAGCTAAATCATTTGTTTCGCATGGATTTGTAGCTAAAACTTCTACTCCGCATTGATTTAAATCTAAATCTCGTTTTTCGCATGGATTTGAATTTAACTTGTTTGTCTCGCATGCAGTTGAATCTAAATCATTTATATCGCAAGTATTGGAAGCTAAATCATTTGATTCGCATGGATTTGAAGCTAAACCTTCTACTTCGCATTGCTTTGAAGACAAATCATGTGTTTCGCATGGATTTGAAGCTAACTCGTTTGTTTCGCATGCAGTTGAAGCTAAATCATTTATATCGGAAGTATTTGAAGCTAAATCATTTGTTTCGCATGAATTTGAAGCTAAATCTTCTACCTCGCATTGATTTGAAGCTAAATCATGTGTTTCGAATGAATGTGAAGCTAACTCGTTTGTTTCGCATGCATTTGAATCTATTTCGTTTATATCGCAAGTATTTGAAGCTAAATCTTTTTTTTCGCATGAATTAGAAGCTAATTCGCTTGTTTCGCTTTCAGTTGATGCTAAATCATTTATATCGCTAGTATTTGCAGGTAAATCATTTGTTTCGCATGGATTTGAAGCTAAACCTTCTACTCCGCATTGATTTGAAGTTAAATCATGTGTTTCGCATGCATTTGAAGCTAAACCTTCTATTCCGCATTGATTTGAAGCAAAATCATGTGTGTCGCATGCATTTGAAGCTAAAACTCCTACTCCGCATGCATTTGAAGCTAAAGCTTCTACTTCGCATTGATTTGAAGATAAATCATGTGTTTCGCATGGGTTAGAAGCTAACTCGCTTGTTTCGCTTCCAGTTGAAGCTAAATCATTTATATCGCAAGTATTTGAATCTAAATCATTTGTTTCGCATGGATTTGTAGCTAAAACTTCTACTCCACATTGACTTAAAACTAAATCTCGTTTTTCGCATGGATTTGAATCTAACTTGATTGTTTCGCATGCAGTTGAATCTAAATCATTTATATCCCAAGTATTTGAATCAAAATCATTTGTTTCGCTTGGATTTGAAGCTAAACCTTATTCTTCGCATTGATTTGAAGCTAAATCATGTGTTTCGCATGGATTTGAAACTAACTCGTTTGATTCACGTGCAGTTGAAGCTAAATCATTTATATTGCAAGTATTTGAAGCTAAACAATTTGTTTCGCAATGATTTGATGCTAAACCTTCTACCTCGCATTGATTTGAGGCTATGCCATGTGGTTCGCATGGATTTGAAGCTTACTCTTCTGTTTCGCATGCTGTTGAAGCTAAATCATTTATATCGCCAGTATTTGAAGCTAAAACATTTGTTTCGCATGGATTTGAAGCTAAACCATCAACTTCGCATTGGTTGGAAGCTAAATCACTTGTTCCGCATGGATTTGAATGTCAACCTTCTACCTCGCATTGATTTGAGTCTAAGTCATGTATTTCGCATGGATTTGAAGCTAACACTTTTGTTTCGCATGCCGTTGATGCTAAATCATTTATATCGCAAGGATTAGAAGCTAAATCATTTATTTCGCATGGATTTAAATCCAAACCATCTATATAGCATTGATTTGAAGCTAAATCAGGTTTTCCGTATGCAGTTGAAGCTAACTCGTTTGTTTAGCATGCATTTGAAGCTACATCATTTACGTCGCAAGTATTTGAAGTAAAATCATTTGTTTCGCATGGATATGAAGCTATACCTTCTACTCCACATTGATTTGAAGCTAATTCATGTGTCTCGCATGGATTTGAAGCTAAACCTTCTACTTCGCATTGATTTGAAGTTGAATCATATGTTTCACATGCATTTGAAGCTAAACCTTCTATTCCGCATTGATTTGAAGCGAAATCATGTGTGTCGCATGCATTTGAAGCTAAAACTCCTACTCCGCATGCATTTGAAGCTAAAGCTTCTACTCCGCATTAATTTGAATCTAACTCATGTATTTCGCATGGATTTGAGGCTAAATCGTCTGATGGCATGGATTTGAAGCCAAACCTTCTGCTTCGCATTGATCTGAAGCTAAATCATGTGTTTCGCATGGATTTGAAGCTAACTCGTTTGTTTCGCATGCAGTTGAAGCTAACTCATTTATATCGCAAGTATTTGAAGCTAAATCATTTGTTTCGCGTGGATTTGAAGGTAAACCTTCTACTTCGCTTTGATTTGAAGATAAGTAATGTTTTTCGCATGGATTTCAAGCTTGCTCGTTTGTTTCGCATGCAGTTGAAGCTACATCATTTATATGGCAAGTATTTGAAGCTAAATCTTTTGTTTCGCACGGATTTTATGCTAAAGCTTCTAGTCCGCATTGATTTGAATCTAAATAATGTGTTTCGCATGGATGTGAAGCTAACACGTTTGTTTCGCTTCCAGTTGAAGCTAAATCATTTATATCGCAAGTATTTGAAGCTAATACTTTTGTTTCGAATGGATTTGCAGCTAAACCTTCTTCTTCGCATTGATTTGAAGCAAAATCATTTCTTTCGCATGCATTTGAAGCTAAAGCTTCTATTCCGCACTGATTTGAAGCTAAATCATGTGTTACGCATGCATTTGGAGCTAAACCTTCCATTCTGCATTGATTTGAAGCTAAATCATGTGTTTCGCATGCATTTGACGCTAAACCTTATACTCCGCATTAATTTGAAGCTAATTCACGTATTTCGCATGGATTCGAAGCTAACTCTTTTGTTTTTCATGGATTGGAAGCTTAACCTTCTTCTTCGCATCGATCTGAAGCTAAATCATGTGTTTCGCATGGATTTGAAGCTAACTCGTTTGTTTCGCATGCAGTTGAAGCTAACTCATTTATGTCGCAAGTATTTGAAGCTAAATCATTTGTTTCGCATGGATTTAAATCCAAACCATCTATATAGCATTGATTTGAAGCTAATTCATGTGTCTCGCATGGATTTGAAGCTAAACCTTCTACTCCGCATTGATTTGAATCTAAATCTTGCGTTTCGCATGGATTCGAAGCTAACTCGTTTGTTTCGCTTCCAGTTGAAGATAAATTATTCATATCGCAAGTATTTGAAGCTAAATCATTTGTTTCGCACGGATTTGAAGCTAAACCTTCTACTTCGCATTGCCTTGAGACAAATCATGTGTTTCGCATGGATTTGAAGCTAACTCGGTTGTTTCGCATGCAGTTGAATCTAAATCATTTATATCGCAAGTATTTGAAGCAAAATCATTTGTTTCTCTTGGATTTGAAGCTAAACCTTCTTCTTCGCATTGATTTGAAGCTAAATCATGTGTTTCGAATGAATGTGAAGCTAACTCGTTTGTTTCGCATGCATTTGAAGCTATATCGTTTATATCCCAAGTACTTGAAGATAAATCTATTGTTTCGCATGGATTAGAAGCTAACTCGCTTGTATCGCTTCCAGTTGAAGCTATATCATTTATATCGCAAGTATTTGAAGCTAAATCATTTGGTTCGCATGGATTTGAAGCTAAACCTTCTACTTCGCATTGCTTTGAACCTAAGTCATGTGTTTCGAATGAATGTGAAGCTAACTCGTTTGTATCGCATGCATTTGAAGCTATATCGTTTATATCCCAAGTAATTGAAGATAAATCATTTGTTTCGCATGGATTTGAAGCTAAAACTTGTACTCGGCAGTGATTTGAATCTAAATCTAGTGTTTTGCATGGATTTGAATCTAACTAGTTTGTTTCGCATGCAGTTGAATCTAAATCATGTATAGCGGAAGTATTTGAAGCTAAATCATTTGTTTCGCATGGATTTGAAGCTAAACTTTCTACTTCGCGGTGCTTTGAAGATAAATCATGTGTTTCGCATGGATTTGAAGCTGACTCACTTGTTTCACTTCCAGTTGAAGCTAAATCATTTATATGGCATGTATTTGAAGCTAAGTCATTTGTTTCGCATGGATTTGAAGCTAAACCTTCTACTTCGCATTGATTTGAACCTAAGTCATGAGTTTCGAATGAATGTGAAGATAACTCGTATGTATCGCATGCATTTGAAGCTATATCGTTTATATCGCAAGTATTTGAAGCTAAATCATTTGTTTCGCATGGATTTGTAGCTAAAACTTCTACTCCGCATTGATTTAAATCTAAATCTCGTTTTTCGCATGGATTTGAATTTAACTTGTTTGTCTCGCATGCAGTTGAATCTAAATCATTTATATCGCAAGTATTGGAAGCTAAATCATTTGATTCGCATGGATTTGAAGCTAAACCTTCTACTTCGCATTGCTTTGAAGACAAATCATGTGTTTCGCATGGATTTGAAGCTAACTCGTTTGTTTCGCATGCAGTTGAAGCTAAATCATTTATATCGGAAGTATTTGAAGCTAAATCATTTGTTTCGCATGAATTTGAAGCTAAATCTTCTACCTCGCATTGATTTGAAGCTAAATCATGTGTTTCGAATGAATGTGAAGCTAACTCGTTTGTTTCGCATGCATTTGAATCTATTTCGTTTATATCGCAAGTATTTGAAGCTAAATCTTTTTTTTCGCATGAATTAGAAGCTAATTCGCTTGTTTCGCTTTCAGTTGATGCTAAATCATTTATATCGCTAGTATTTGCAGGTAAATCATTTGTTTCGCATGGATTTGAAGCTAAACCTTCTACTCCGCATTGATTTGAAGTTAAATCATGTGTTTCGCATGCATTTGAAGCTAAACCTTCTATTCCGCATTGATTTGAAGCAAAATCATGTGTGTCGCATGCATTTGAAGCTAAAACTCCTACTCCGCATGCATTTGAAGCTAAAGCTTCTACTTCGCATTGATTTGAAGATAAATCATGTGTTTCGCATGGGTTAGAAGCTAACTCGCTTGTTTCGCTTCCAGTTGAAGCTAAATCATTTATATCGCAAGTATTTGAATCTAAATCATTTGTTTCGCATGGATTTGTAGCTAAAACTTCTACTCCACATTGACTTAAAACTAAATCTCGTTTTTCGCATGGATTTGAATCTAACTTGATTGTTTCGCATGCAGTTGAATCTAAATCATTTATATCCCAAGTATTTGAATCAAAATCATTTGTTTCGCTTGGATTTGAAGCTAAACCTTATTCTTCGCATTGATTTGAAGCTAAATCATGTGTTTCGCATGGATTTGAAACTAACTCGTTTGATTCACGTGCAGTTGAAGCTAAATCATTTATATTGCAAGTATTTGAAGCTAAACAATTTGTTTCGCAATGATTTGATGCTAAACCTTCTACCTCGCATTGATTTGAGGCTATGCCATGTGGTTCGCATGGATTTGAAGCTTACTCTTCTGTTTCGCATGCTGTTGAAGCTAAATCATTTATATCGCCAGTATTTGAAGCTAAAACATTTGTTTCGCATGGATTTGAAGCTAAACCATCAACTTCGCATTGGTTGGAAGCTAAATCACTTGTTCCGCATGGATTTGAATCTCAACCTTCTACCTCGCATTGATTTGAGTCTAAGTCATGTATTTCGCATGGATTTGAAGCTAACACTTTTGTTTCGCATGCCGTTGATGCTAAATCATTTATATCGCAAGGATTAGAAGCTAAATCATTTATTTCGCATGGATTTAAATCCAAACCATCTATATAGCATTGATTTGAAGCTAAATCAGGTTTTCCGTATGCAGTTGAAGCTAACTCGTTTGTTTAGCATGCATTTGAAGCTACATCATTTACGTCGCAAGTATTTGAAGTAAAATCATTTGTTTCGCATGGATATGAAGCTATACCTTCTACTCCACATTGATTTGAAGCTAATTCATGTGTCTCGCATGGATTTGAAGCTAAACCTTCTACTTCGCATTGATTTGAAGTTGAATCATATGTTTCACATGCATTTGAAGCTAAACCTTCTATTCCGCATTGATTTGAAGCGAAATCATGTGTGTCGCATGCATTTGAAGCTAAAACTCCTACTCCGCATGCATTTGAAGCTAAAGCTTCTACTCCGCATTAATTTGAATCTAACTCATGTATTTCGCATGGATTTGAGGCTAAATCGTCTGATGGCATGGATTTGAAGCCAAACCTTCTGCTTCGCATTGATCTGAAGCTAAATCATGTGTTTCGCATGGATTTGAAGCTAACTCGTTTGTTTCGCATGCAGTTGAAGCTAACTCATTTATATCGCAAGTATTTGAAGCTAAATCATTTGTTTCGCGTGGATTTGAAGGTAAACCTTCTACTTCGCTTTGATTTGAAGATAAGTAATGTTTTTCGCATGGATTTCAAGCTTGCTCGTTTGTTTCGCATGCAGTTGAAGCTACATCATTTATATGGCAAGTATTTGAAGCTAAATCTTTTGTTTCGCACGGATTTTATGCTAAAGCTTCTAGTCCGCATTGATTTGAATCTAAATAATGTGTTTCGCATGGATGTGAAGCTAACACGTTTGTTTCGCTTCCAGTTGAAGCTAAATCATTTATATCGCAAGTATTTGAAGCTAATACTTTTGTTTCGAATGGATTTGCAGCTAAACCTTCTTCTTCGCATTGATTTGAAGCAAAATCATTTCTTTCGCATGCATTTGAAGCTAAAGCTTCTATTCCGCACTGATTTGAAGCTAAATCATGTGTTACGCATGCATTTGGAGCTAAACCTTCCATTCTGCATTGATTTGAAGCTAAATCATGTGTTTCGCATGCATTTGACGCTAAACCTTATACTCCGCATTAATTTGAAGCTAATTCACGTATTTCGCATGGATTCGAAGCTAACTCTTTTGTTTTTCATGGATTGGAAGCTTAACCTTCTTCTTCGCATCGATCTGAAGCTAAATCATGTGTTTCGCATGGATTTGAAGCTAACTCGTTTGTTTCGCATGCAGTTGAAGCTAACTCATTTATGTCGCAAGTATTTGAAGCTAAATCATTTGTTTCGCATGGATTTAAATCCAAACCATCTATATAGCATTGATTTGAAGCTAATTCATGTGTCTCGCATGGATTTGAAGCTAAACCTTCTACTCCGCATTGATTTGAATCTAAATCTTGCGTTTCGCATGGATTCGAAGCTAACTCGTTTGTTTCGCTTCCAGTTGAAGATAAATTATTCATATCGCAAGTATTTGAAGCTAAATCATTTGTTTCGCACGGATTTGAAGCTAAACCTTCTACTTCGCATTGCCTTGAGACAAATCATGTGTTTCGCATGGATTTGAAGCTAACTCGGTTGTTTCGCATGCAGTTGAATCTAAATCATTTATATCGCAAGTATTTGAAGCAAAATCATTTGTTTCTCTTGGATTTGAAGCTAAACCTTCTTCTTCGCATTGATTTGAAGCTAAATCATGTGTTTCGAATGAATGTGAAGCTAACTCGTTTGTTTCGCATGCATTTGAAGCTATATCGTTTATATCCCAAGTACTTGAAGATAAATCTATTGTTTCGCATGGATTAGAAGCTAACTCGCTTGTATCGCTTCCAGTTGAAGCTATATCATTTATATCGCAAGTATTTGAAGCTAAATCATTTGGTTCGCATGGATTTGAAGCTAAACCTTCTACTTCGCATTGCTTTGAACCTAAGTCATGTGTTTCGAATGAATGTGAAGTTAACTCGTTTGTATCGCATGCATTTGAAGCTATATCGTTTATATCCCAAGTAATTGAAGATAAATCATTTGTTTCGCATGGATTTGAAGCTAAAACTTGTACTCGGCAGTGATTTGAATCTAAATCTAGTGTTTTGCATGGATTTGAATCTAACTAGTTTGTTTCGCATGCAGTTGAATCTAAATCATGTATAGCGGAAGTATTTGAAGCTAAATCATTTGTTTCGCATGGATTTGAAGCTAAACTTTCTACTTCGCGGTGCTTCGAAGATAAATCATGTGTTTCGCATGGATTTGAAGCTGACTCACTTGTTTCACTTCCAGTTGAAGCTAAATCATTTATATGGCATGTATTTGAAGCTAAGTCATTTGTTTCGCATGGATTTGAAGCTAAACCTTCTACTTCGCATTGATTTGAACCTAAGTCATGAGTTTCGAATGAATGAGAAGATAACTCGTATGTATCGCATGCATTTGAAGCTATATCGTTTATATCGCAAGTATTTGAAGCTAAATCATTTGTTTCGCATGGATTTGTAGCTAAAACTTCTACTCCGCATTGATTTAAATCTAAATCTCGTTTTTCGCATGGATTTGAATTTAACTTGTTTGTCTCGCATGCAGTTGAATCTAAATCATTTATATCGCAAGTATTGGAAGCTAAATCATTTGATTCGCATGGATTTGAAGCTAAACCTTCTACTTCGCATTGCTTTGAAGACAAATCATGTGTTTCGCATGGATTTGAAGCTAACTCGTTTGTTTCGCATGCAGTTGAAGCTAAATCATTTATATCGGAAGTATTTGAAGCTAAATCATTTGTTTCGCAAGGATTTGTAGCTAAACTTTTTACTTCGCATTGATTTAAGGCTAAATCATGTGTTTCTCATGCATTTGAAGTTAAACTTTCTATGCCACATTGATTTGAAGCTAAATCATGTGTTTCGCATGCAATTGAAGCTAAGCCATCTACTCTGCATTGATTTGAAGCTAAGTCATGTGTTTCGTATGGATTTTAAGCTAAATCATGTGTTTCCTATGCATTTGAAGCTAAACCTTCTATTCTGCGTTGATTTGAAGCTAAATCATATGTTGCGCATGCATTTGACGCTAAACCATCTACTCCGCATTGATTTCAAGCTAACTCATGTGCTTCGCATGGATTTCAAGCTAACTCGTTTGTATTCGCATGCAGTTGCAGCTAAATAATTTATTTCTCAAGTTTCTGAAGCTAAATCATTTGTTACTTATAGATTTGAAGTTAAACCTTTTACTTCGCATTGATTTGAAGCTAAATCAATTGTTTCGCATGGTTTTGAAGCTAATCCTTCTATTTCGCGTTGCTTTGAACATAAATCATGTGTTTCGCATGATTTTGAAGCTAACTCGCTTGTTTCACTTCCAGTTGAAGCTAAATCATTTATATCGCTAGTATTTGATCTAAATCTTTTTTTTCGCATGGATTAGAAGCTAACTCGCTTGTTTCGCTTCCAGTTGAAGCTAAATCATTTATATCGCTAGTATTTGAAGATAAATCATTTGTTTCGCATGGATTTGAAGCTAAACCTTCTACTGCACATTGATTTGAAGATAAATCATTTGTTTCGAATGAATGTCAATCTAACTCGTTTGTTTCGCATGCATTTGAAGCTATATCATTTACATCGTAAGTATTTGAAGCTAAATCATTTGTTTGTCTTGGATTTGAAGCTAAACCTTCTTCTTCGCACTGATTTGTAGCTAAATCATGTGTTTCGAATGAATGTGAAGCTAACTCGTTTGTTTCGCATGCATTTGAAGCTATATCGTTTATATCCCAAGTACTTGAAGATAAATCTATTGTTTCGCATGGATTAGAAGCTAACTCGCTTGTATCGCTTCCAGTTGGAGCTAAATCATTTATATCGCTAGTATTTGAAGATAAATCATTTGTTTCGCATGGATTTGAAGCTAAACCTTCTACTGCACATTGATTTGAAGATAAATCATTTGTTTCGAATGAATGTCAATCTAACTCGTTTGTTTCGCATGCATTTGAAGCTATATCATTTATATCGTAAGTATTTGAAGCTAAATCATTTGTTTCGCACGGATTTGAAGCTAAACCTTCTACTTCGCATTGCCTTGAAGACAAATCATGTGTTTCGCATGGATTTGAAGCTAACTCGTTTGTTTCGCATGCAGTTGAATCTAAATCATTTATATCTCAAGTATTTGAAGCAAAACCATTTGTTTCGCTTGGATTTGAAGCAAAACCTTCTACTTCGCATTGATTTGAAGCTAATTCATGTGTTTCGCACGAATGTGAAGCTAACTCGTTTGTCTCGCTTCCAGTTGAAGCTAAATCATTTATATCGGAAGTATTTGAAGCTAAATCATTTGTTTCGCATGGTTTTGAAGTTAATCCTTCTATTTCGCGTTGCTTTGAAGATAAATCATGTGTTTCGCATGGATTTGGAGATAACTCGCATGTTTCACTTCCAGTTGAAGCTAAATCATTTATATCGCAAGTATTTGATCTAAATCTTTTTTTTCGCATGGATTAGAAGCTAACTCGCTTATTTCGCTTCCAGTTGAAGCTAAATCATTTATATCGCTAGTATTTGAAGGTAAATCATTTGTTTCGCATGGATTTGAAGCTAAGCCTTCTACTTCACATTGATTTGACGATAAATCATGTGTGAAGAATGAATGTGATGCTAACTCGTTTGTCTCGCATGCATTTGAAGCTATATCGTTTATATCGCAAGTATTTGAAGCTAAATCATGTGTTTCGCATGCATTTGACGCTAAACCTTATACTCCGCATTAATTTGAAGCTAATTCACGTATTTCGCATGGATTCGAAGCTAACTCGTTTGTTTTTCATGGATTGGAAGCTTAACCTTCTTCTTCGCATTGATCTGAAGCTAAATCATGTGTTTCGCATGGATTTGAAGCTAACTCAATGTTTCGCATGCAGTTGAAGCTAAATCATTTATATCGCAAGTTTTTGAAGCTAAATAATTTGTTTCTAATGGATTTGAAGCTAAACCTTCTACTTCGCATTGATTGTAAGCTAAATCACTTCTATCGCATGGATTTGAAGCTAAACCTTCTTCTCCGCATTGATTTGAAGCTAAATCAGGTGGGCCGCAAGGATTTGAAGCTGACTCGCTTGTTTCGCTTCTAGTAGAAGATAAATCATTTATATCGCAAATATTTGGAGCTAAATCATGTATTTCACATGGATTAGAAGCTAACTCGTTTGTTTCGCATGAAGTTGAATCTAAATCATCTATATCGCAAGTATTTGAAGCAAAATCATTTCTTTCGCATGGATTTGAAGCTAAACCTTCTACTTCGCATTGATTTGAAGATAAATCATGTGTTTCGGATGGATTTGAAGCAAAATCTTTTGTTTCGCATGCAGTTGATTCTAAATCGTCTATACCGCAAGTATTCGATGCAAAATCATTTGTTTCGCATGGATTTGAAGCTAAACCTTCTACTCCGCATTGATTTGAAGTTAAATCATGTGTTTCGAATGACTGTGAAGCTAACTCGTTTGTTTCGCATGCATTTGAAGATATATCGTTTATATCGCAAGTATTTGAAGCTAAATCATTTCTGTCGCGTGGATTTGAAGCTAAATCTTCTACCTCGCATTGATTTGAGGCTAAACCATGTGTTTCGAATTAATGTGAAGCTAACTCGTTAGTTTCGCATGAATTAGAAGCTAACTCGCTTGTTTCGCTTCCAGTTAAAGCTAAATCATTTATATCGCAAGTATTTGAAGGTAAATCATTTGTTTCGCATGATTTGAAGCTAACTCGCTTGTTTCACTTCCAGTTGAAACTAAATCATTTATATCGCAAGTATTTGAAGTTAAATCATTTGTTTCGCATGGATTTGAAGCTAAATCTACTACTTCGCATGGATTTGAAGCTAAATCATGTGTTTCGAATTAATGTGAAGCTAACTCGTTTGTTTCGCATGCATTTGAAGCTATATCGATTATATCGCAAGTACTTGAGGCTAAATCTTTTTTTCGCATGGATTAAAATCTAACTCGCTTGTTTCGCTTCCACTTGAAGCTAAATCATTTATATCGCTAGTATTTGAAGGTAAATCATTTGTTTCGCATGGATTTGAGGCTAAACCTTCTACTTCGCATTGATTTGAAGATAAATCATGTGTTTCGAATGACTGTGAAGCTAACTCGTTTGTTTCGCATGCATTTGAAGCTATATCGTTTATATCGCAAGTATTTGAAGCTAAATCATTTGTTTCGAATGAATGTGAATCTAACTAGTTTGTTTCGCTTGGATTTGAAACTAAACCTTCTTTTTCGCATCGATTTGAAGCTAAATCATGTGTTTCGAATGAATGTGAAGCTACCTCGTTTGTTTCGCATGCATTTGAAGCTATATCGATTATATCGCAAGTACTTGATGCCAAATCATTTGTTTCGCATGGATTTGAAGCTAACTCGCATGTTTCGCTTCCAGTTGGTGCTAAATCATTTATATCGCTAGTATTTGAAACTAAATCATTTGTTTCGAATGGATTTGAAGCTAAACCTTCTACTTCGTATTGATTTGAAGATAAATCATGTGTTTCGAATGACTGTGAATCTAACTCGTTTGGTTCGCATGCATTTGAATCTACATACTTTATAGCGCAAGTATTTGAAGCTAAATCTTTTTTTTCGCATGAATTAGAAGCTAATTCGCTTGTATCGCTTTCAGTTGGTGCTAAATCATTTATATCGCCAGTATTTGAAGGCAAATCATTTGTTTCGCATGGATTTGAAGCTACACCTTCTACTTCGCATTGATTTGAAGCTAAATCATGTGTTTCGAATGACTGTGAAGCTAAATCATTTGTTTCGCATGGATTTGAATCTAAATCATTTATATCGCAAGGTTTTGAAGCTAAATCATTTGTTCGCATGGATTTGAAGCTAAACCTATTACTTCGCATTGATTTGAAACTAAATCATGTGTTTCCAATGAATATGTAGCTTTCTCGTTTGTTTCGCATGCATTTGAAGCTATATCATTTATATCGTAAGTATTTGAAGCTAAATCTTTTTTTTCGCATGAATTAGAAGCTAATTCGCTTGTTTCGCTTTCAGTTGATGCTAAATCATTTATATCGCTAGTATTTGCAGGTAAATCATTTGTTTCGCATGGATTTGAAGCTAAACCTTCTACTCCGCATTGATTTGAAGTTAAATCATGTGTTTCGCATGCATTTGAAGCTAAACCTTCTATTCCGCATTGATTTGAAGCAAAATCATGTGTGTCGCATGCATTTGAAGCTAAAACTCCTACTCCGCATGCATTTGAAGCTAAAGCTTCTACTTCGCATTGATTTGAAGATAAATCATGTGTTTCGCATGGGTTAGAAGCTAACTCGCTTGTTTCGCTTCCAGTTGAAGCTAAATCATTTATATCGCAAGTATTTGAATCTAAAACATTTGTTTCGCATGGATTTGTAGCTAAAACTTCTACTCCACATTGACTTAAAACTAAATCTCGTTTTTCGCATGGATTTGAATCTAACTTGATTGTTTCGCATGCAGTTGAATCTAAATCATTTATATCCCAAGTATTTGAATCAAAATCATTTGTTTCGCTTGGATTTGAAGCTAAACCTTATTCTTCGCATTGATTTGAAGCTAAATCATGTGTTTCGCATGGATTTGAAACTAACTCGTTTGATTCACGTGCAGTTGAAGCTAAATCATTTATATTGCAAGTATTTGAAGCTAAACAATTTGTTTCGCAATGATTTGATGCTAAACCTTCTACCTCGCATTGATTTGAGGCTATGCCATGTGGTTCGCATGGATTTGAAGCTTACTCTTCTGTTTCGCATGCTGTTGAAGCTAAATCATTTATATCGCCAGTATTTGAAGCTAAAACATTTGTTTCGCATGGATTTGAAGCTAAACCATCAACTTCGCATTGGTTGGAAGCTAAATCACTTGTTCCGCATGGATTTGAATCTCAACCTTCTACCTCGCATTGATTTGAGTCTAAGTCATGTATTTCGCATGGATTTGAAGCTAACACTTTTGTTTCGCATGCCGTTGATGCTAAATCATTTATATCGCAAGGATTAGAAGCTAAATCATTTATTTCGCATGGATTTAAATCCAAACCATCTATATAGCATTGATTTGAAGCTAAATCAGGTTTTCCGTATGCAGTTGAAGCTAACTCGTTTGTTTAGCATGCATTTGAAGCTACATCATTTACGTCGCAAGTATTTGAAGTAAAATCATTTGTTTCGCATGGATATGAAGCTATACCTTCTACTCCACATTGATTTGAAGCTAATTCATGTGTCTCGCATGGATTTGAAGCTAAACCTTCTACTTCGCATTGATTTGAAGTTGAATCATATGTTTCACATGCATTTGAAGCTAAACCTTCTATTCCGCATTGATTTGAAGCGAAATCATGTGTGTCGCATGCATTTGAAGCTAAAACTCCTACTCCGCATGCATTTGAAGCTAAAGCTTCTACTCCGCATTAATTTGAATCTAACTCATGTATTTCGCATGGATTTGAGGCTAAATCGTCTGATGGCATGGATTTGAAGCCAAACCTTCTGCTTCGCATTGATCTGAAGCTAAATCTTGTGTTTCGCATGGATTTGAAGCTAACTCGTTTGTTTCGCATGCAGTTGAAGCTAACTCATTTATATCGCAAGTATTTGAAGCTAAATCATTTGTTTCGCGTGGATTTGAAGGTAAACCTTCTACTTCGCTTTGATTTGAAGATAAGTAATGTTTTTCGCATGGATTTCAAGCTTGCTCGTTTGTTTCGCATGCAGTTGAAGCTACATCATTTATATGGCAAGTATTTGAAGCTAAATCTTTTGTTTCGCACGGATTTTATGCTAAAGCTTCTAGTCCGCATTGATTTGAATCTAAATAATGTGTTTCGCATGGATGTGAAGCTAACACGTTTGTTTCGCTTCCAGTTGAAGCTAAATCATTTATATCGCAAGTATTTGAAGCTAATACTTTTGTTTCGAATGGATTTGCAGCTAAACCTTCTTCTTCGCATTGATTTGAAGCAAAATCATTTCTTTCGCATGCATTTGAAGCTAAAGCTTCTATTCCGCACTGATTTGAAGCTAAATCATGTGTTACGCATGCATTTGGAGCTAAACCTTCCATTCTGCATTGATTTGAAGCTAAATCATGTGTTTCGCATGCATTTGACGCTAAACCTTATACTCCGCATTAATTTGAAGCTAATTCACGTATTTCGCATGGATTCGAAGCTAACTCTTTTGTTTTTCATGGATTGGAAGCTTAACCTTCTTCTTCGCATCGATCTGAAGCTAAATCATGTGTTTCGCATGGATTTGAAGCTAACTCGTTTGTTTCGCATGCAGTTGAAGCTAACTCATTTATGTCGCAAGTATTTGAAGCTAAATCATTTGTTTCGCATGGATTTAAATCCAAACCATCTATATAGCATTGATTTGAAGCTAATTCATGTGTCTCGCATGGATTTGAGGCTAAACCTTCTACTCCGCATTGATTTGAATCTAAATCTTGCGTTTCGCATGGATTCGAAGCTAACTCGTTTGTTTCGCTTCCAGTTGAAGATAAATTATTCATATCGCAAGTATTTGAAGCTAAATCATTTGTTTCGCACGGATTTGAAGCTAAACCTTCTACTTCGCATTGCCTTGAAGACAAATCATGTGTTTCGCATGGATTTGAAGCTAACTCGGTTGTTTCGCATGCAGTTGAATCTAAATCATTTATATCGCAAGTATTTGAAGCAAAATCATTTGTTTCTCTTGGATTTGAAGCTAAACCTTCTTCTTCGCATTGATTTGAAGCTAAATCATGTGTTTCGAATGAATGTGAAGCTAACTCGTTTGTTTCGCATGCATTTGAAGCTATATCGTTTATATCCCAAGTACTTGAAGATAAATCTATTGTTTCGCATGGATTAGAAGCTAACTCGCTTGTATCGCTTCCAGTTGAAGCTATATCATTTATATCGCAAGTATTTGAAGCTAAATCATTTGGTTCGCATGGATTTGAAGCTAAACCTTCTACTTCGCATTGCTTTGAACCTAAGTCATGTGTTTCGAATGAATGTGAAGCTAACTCGTTTGTATCGCATGCATTTGAAGCTATATCGTTTATATCCCAAGTAATTGAAGATAAATCATTTGTTTCGCATGGATTTGAAGCTAAAACTTGTACTCGGCAGTGATTTGAATCTAAATCTAGTGTTTTGCATGGATTTGAATCTAACTAGTTTGTTTCGCATGCAGTTGAATCTAAATCATGTATAGCGGAAGTATTTGAAGCTAAATCATTTGATTCGCATGGATTTGAAGCTAAACCTTCTACTTCGCATTGCTTTGAAGACAAATCATGTGTTTCGCATGGATTTGAAGCTAACTCGTTTGTTTCGCATGCAGTTGAAGCTAAATCATTTATATCGGAAGTATTTGAAGCTAAATCATTTGTTTCGCAAGGATTTGTAGATAAACTTTTTACTTCGCATTGATTTAAGGCTAAATCATGTGTTTCTCATGCATTTGAAGTTAAACTTTCTATGCCACATTGATTTGAAGCTAAATCATGTGTTTCGCATGCAATTGAAGCTAAGCCATCTACTCTGCATTGATTTGAAGCTAAGTCATGTGTTTCGCATGGATTTTAAGCTAAATCATGTGTTTCCTATGCATTTGAAGCTAAACCTTCTATTCTGCGTTGATTTGAAGCTAAATCATATGTTGCGCATGCATTTGACGCTAAACCATCTACTCCGCATTGATTTCAAGCTAACTCATGTGCTTCGCATGGATTTCAAGCTAACTCGTTTGTATTCGCATGCAGTTGCAGCTAAATAATTTATTTCTCAAGTTTCTGAAGCTAAATCATTTGTTACTTATAGATTTGAAGTTAAACCTTTTACTTCGCTTTGATTTGAAGCTAAATCAATTGTTTCGCATGAATTTGAAGCTAAACTTCTACTTCGCATTGATTTGAAGATAAGTCATGTGTTTCGCATGGATTTGAAGCTAACTCGTTTGTTTCGCATTCAGTTGATGCTAAATCATTTATATCGATAGTATTTGAAGTTAAATCACTTGTTTTACATGGATTTGAAGCTATACCATCTACTTCGCAT